>NC_069504.1:1913065-2033065 GCF_027579735.1 Bombina bombina
TCTCTAATAGGAGGTTCTTGTAAACGTATGGGTACATATCTTTACTTAGACACCTGTTTTACCTAGGATCATATATAGGTTGAATAGAGGAGATGGGTTCCTATACATACATGGACTAGTATTACACACAATTTTATGAATTTTTTTTGTTATACTTTTGGGTTAGATGATACACAGATGATATGTTTAGACATTAGATGCATTTATTTACATTTATCTATATGGTGATGGGTGTTTAGGTTGTTTTGATTATAGACAGCTATATTAAAAGAGTTGGCCTTCACTAGCTGGCTGATGTTGGTCACTAAGGTGGCGTATTGCGATATGGTTGATTCCATTGACGGGGGCCCCCGAGAGGGGACGTGATTATCGCATGATACTTTGTGGAGGTATGGATTCTAGAATGTATTGGTATCTTTATTTTTTATATTTATATTTATTTTTATTTTTGTGATTTATGACACTATTGTAGTTTTGAGTTTCAAATTTCAAAATTTAAGAAATATTTAAAAATTCAAGTAATATTTAGTCTTGTTTATTAGTCATTTTTGTATAACTATATCTCAGTTGGACAGATGATGTTTTGATTTTGGGGGTTATTCACGTTAGTATGGAACCAGTCGGTACATATTAAGTTTGTATTTATCGGTTACTATTGTTGCTCATCAGTAAACCTCTCATTCCATTGGTTGAAGTCCCGGGAAATGGGCGTGTCTAACACACCAAACATTCTGAATACATGAAAATTGTAACGTAGGGGGTCTTTTTTGTGAGTAGCCCTATAGTACTAAGCTTGTGGGGGTTTAGTGTGGGGCTAGACTACATGGTTTTGGATGTATAGAGGTGGATGGATGATTAATGAGATTGAACGGGTAGTTCAGGCATGTGTATAATGGGTGCCATGGTGACGCGCCCCATAGTAATACCGTTCCTGGCTCCTGTGAGAAAATATGATTGCTTTGAGTTAAGTGCCAATAAGAGGTGACTGTGATAACAACTTATGCCGGTTTACGGTGTAATAATCAGTGACGTTGTGGCTATTTTATTTGTGGCTTGCACATCTGACATATAGAGAATTGCGGTCTCCGCTGTGAGTACGGGTAGTGGGTGTGTTGAAATCCCTCCGCCAATTTGGGTAAGGGGAGGAACCAGTGGCCACCAATGATAGCAATTGTTATGATTACCTCCGATTTTGATGTAGCAAGCATAGTTGTTATGTGGATCGCTTGTGATAACAATATATGCCCCTTTGCGGTTGGGTGAGTGATGAGGTAGTAGGTATGAGTTTGGAGGCTTGCACTCCCATTGATGACAGCTGTCATATAGACAATTGACCTTTCTGTAGTGGGTGTGTTGCGACCCCTCTACCAATCCTGACAATGGGAGGTACCAGTAGATACCAATGAGAGCATTTGTTATGATTTCCATGCGAGCACTATATAGCAAGAATGTTTTTATTTTTATGGTTATTATGATGATTGATGAGGTTAGTACCATCGTCAACTCAGGGGAATGTACATACATTTATTATTATGTTTACCATTACCTCACACAGATACATATTCTGTTCATATATATCACATACTAGCACTAATTAAGCAACACATGAGATTTTGCACAACACTGTTGATACTTTTGCACACGGCTTGCTGTGATTGGTAGCCATGAATGGGAGGGTTCTATAGGCCTATAAATGTTTCACTTGTACACTTGTTGTTTGTCAGAGGAAGGGACGCTGTTAGTCCCGAAACGTCACACAATAAATTTTGGACTTGTCACTGATGTCTGCAGTCCAGAGAGTGCTTAATTTTTTTTGTTTTTATATGCCTTACTAGAGCACCCTGGCAAGTTGATGTGTGCCGGTGAGAGTGCATATACCAAACGTCTTATATATATATATATATATGCTGTCCCTTACATAGATGCTCAGTAACTGTAAAGACACAAACCAGAAGCACATCTCACGGCAAATTAACATCAATAAACAGAAAAAACAACCCTCCATAGCAGAAACAAACAGGTAGAGTGCCAGTGGGCATTCTGGGCATTCACAGTCCCCCAGCTAAACTGAATTCACTGAAATTTTGTCTCTTGTGATTTTTAGGAGAGCTCCCAAGAGAAAAGAAATCTTACAAAAGGCTTCAAAAAACCAGAGTTATAAAACAAGTAACACAAGGGCTGTTTAACAAAAAATATTAATACAATTTAATGTGAAAAAATATCAGGTTTTGCTGTTTCATGGGTTTTTCAAATAGATTTTCAGATATTTAGTCAATGTAAATGACTTTTTTTAACCCCTGCTGAAAATGTTTCTTGGGCTATGCTTAGCAAGGTATTTTTTTCTACTCCACTTTTATCCTTAATTTTATTTATATATTAAAGAGAAAAGTGTAGCACAAAAATTACCTTGCTAAGCATAGCCTAGATTTATTAACGCCCTACGGCTGCAAGTTCTCACAAGAACTTGCTCGCCGTCATTTATCAAGCAGCGGTCACCAGACCGCCGCTTCCCTAACCTCTTCACCACCTCTAATGGGTCGAAATTCAATCTCCTCGGTCTAGTCAGACCGAGGAGATTGACAGCTCCTGCCCGTGCGTGATTGGCTGTGCGCGGGCAGGGGGCGGGATTGCACCAAGCGCAAAATTGCGCTCGTGTGCAATGCCGAAATACCTGCGGGTATTTTCACCCCGCCACAGGCGAGCTGAGGCATACAGGGCGGTGTATACACACCCCTGTACGCCTCAGCTTTAATAAATCTAGCCCTTAGAAACATTTTCAGCAGGGGTTAAAAAAAGTCTCCAGTGAGCTGGAGAAGGGGGGCAGGGAGCTTAATGTCCTGTCAGGGCAGCATAAATCAGAGAATTTAGATAAAACAGCCTCCCTTACCTTCACTGAATCCTTTCATGTGTGGAGTGCACAGAGGCTGTCGGCACCGCACTTGGGGAGGAAGGAATCCAGACAGGAAGAGCTGTCACAGTTTCACACTTACTATGCCTGTATCACACAAGCGGCTCTGTACAAACTCATTCTGACAACAACACTATCCAATCCCCCATAGTCGGCCACAGAGGAGTAAAACTGCCCAGCCAGCCAGTGTGCTAGCAAAAAAAGGCCCTCTTTGATCACCTGGCCATCCACGCCCACGGTCCACCTGGTCGGAGTAGCTACTAGCCTTGGTCACTCAGTTGGAACTTGGATGGATGTTTGCTTGGATCGGGTCATGGCTGCTGGGCCCGGCTGTGGCCAGCATCTCTCCGAGTCCTCTCCCTCCAAGGGTCTGACAGCCTGTGAGTGTCACGTGGACACGGCACGCGGCATCAGTGTAGTGCAGCCGCGTGCTGGATGTCAGTCGTGCCAGCAGATCTGAGACTGTGCGTACGGCTAGCGGGAGCTGACATTAAATAAGAATAGCAGGAGTCCGAAGGGAATATGATTAATTCAATTGACAATGACAATGGGCTGGCTAAGGCAGCAGTGCCGGCTTGCTTTGAAATCATCACAAAATGAAATAATACACCACGTATACTGGCACATAAAAAAAATATTTTCCGTTTTTCTAAAAAAAATTGTTCAATGTGGTCATGGTGAATGTGGCCAAGCTACAGCGCAGCCTACCAGGCATTTGCCTGGTATGCCCGACGCTCAGTGCGGGCCTGTCCCAAAGACAACCTCTGGATATGATGCTGAGTACGTACACTCAACTTCTTTGGTCGACCATGGCCAGGCCTGTTCTGAGTGAAATCGCTGTATGATCTTGCCCACCGTGCTGCAGCTCAGTTTTAGGGTATTGGCAATCTTTTTATAGCCTAGGCCATCTTTATGTAGAGCAACAATTCTTTTTTCCAGATCCTCAGAGAGTTCTTTGCCATAAGGTGCCATGTTGAACTTCCAGTGACCAGTATGAGAGTGTGAGAGCGATAACACCAAATTTAACACACCTGCTCCCCATTCACACCTGAGACCTTGTAAGACTAACGAGTCACATGACACCAGGGAGGGAAAATGGCTAATTGGGCCCAATTTGGACATTTCCACTTAGGGGTGTACTCACTTTTGTTGCCAACAGTTTAGACATTAATGGCTGCGTGTTGAGTTATTTTGAGGGGTCAGCACATTTACACTGTTATACAGGCTGTACACTCACTACTTTACATTGTAGCAAAGTGACATTTCTTCAGTGTTGTCACATGAAAAGATATAATAAATATTTACACTGTTATACAGGCTGTACACTCACTACTTTACATTGTAGCAAAGTGACATTTCTTCAGTGTTGTCACATGAAAAGATATAATAAATATTTACACTGTTATACAGGCTGTACACTCGCTACTTTACATTGTAGCAAAGTGTCATTTATTCAGTGTTGTCACATGAAAAGATATAATAAATATTTACACTGTTATACAGGCTGTACACTCACTACTTTACATTGTAGCAAAGTGTCATTTCTTCAGTGTTGTCACATGAAAAGATATAATAAAATATTTACACTGTTACACAGGCTGTACACTCACTACTTTACATTGTAGCAAAGTGTCATTTATTCAGTGTTGTCACATGAAAAGATATAATAAAATATTTACACTGTTATACAGGCTGTACACTCACTACTTTACATTGTAGCAAAGTATCATTTCTTCAGTGTTGTCACATGAAAAGATATGATAAAATAATTATAAAAATGTGAGGGGTGTATTCACTTTTGTGAGATACTGTATATATATATATATATATATATATATATATATATATATATATATATATATATATATATATATATATAAAAATTCATTAAAATTATGGGGGGGGAGATAAAAAACTGAAATTAAAATCCTCCATGTCTCAAAATTAAATCAATGTAAATATTTGCATAGGAAATTAGTACATCTAAGCAAGTATCCCCGCTTGCCCCCAGAAATTCTTAATATGCAATGTTTCCAATGCACACGAGAATTGTGGGTAAGATATGCAAATTAGGTATGCAAATTCTCAGTTTTTTTGCTTCAAAATACTGTTTTAACACAGCGATCCTTTTAAACAGGAATATGACAGCAAACCAGAAATCACTCACTATACAAGCCTGTTTCGTTCTTTTTAGAACTCATCAGTAGGAGATAGATTTCTGATTGCTGCATTGGAAAAGCTATTTTCATGGTTAAACCAAAATTCATTAAAATTATGGGGGGGGAGATAAAAAACTGAAATTAAAATCCTCCATGTCTCAAAATTAAATCAATGTAAATATTTGCATAGGAAATTAGTACATCTAAGCAAGTATCCCCGCTTGCCCCCAGAAATTCTTAATATGCAATGTTTCCAATGCACACGAGAATTGTGGGTAAGATATGCAAATTAGGTATGCAAATTCTCAGTTTTTTTGCTTCAAAATACTGTTTTAACACAGCGATCCTTTTAAACAGGAATATGACAGCAAACCAGAAATCACTCACTATACAAGCCTGTTTCGTTCTTTTTAGAACTCATCAGTAGGAGATAGATTTCTGATTGCTGCATTGGAAAAGCTATTTTCATGGTTAAACCAAAATTCATTAAAATTATGGGGGGGGAGATAAAAAACTGAAATTAAAATCCTCCATGTCTCAAAATTAAATCAATGTAAATATTTGCATAGGAAATTAGTACATCTAAGCAAGTATCCCCGCTTGCCCCCAGAAATTCTTAATATGCAATGTTTCCAATGCACACGAGAATTGTGGGTAAGATATGCAAATTAGGTATGCAAATTCTCAGTTTTTTTGCTTCAAAATACTGTTTTAACACAGCGATCCTTTTAAACAGGAATATGACAGCAAACCAGAAATCACTCACTATACAAGCCTGTTTCGTTCTTTTTAGAACTCATCAGTAGGAGATAGATTTCTGATTGCTGCATTGGAAAAGCTATTTTCATGGTTAAACCAAAATTCATTAAAATTATGGGGGGGGAGATAAAAAACTGAAATTAAAATCCTCCATGTCTCAAAATTAAATCAATGTAAATATTTGCATAGGAAATTAGTACATCTAAGCAAGTATCCCCGCTTGCCCCCAGAAATTCTTAATATGCAATGTTTCCAATGCACACGAGAATTGTGGGTAAGATATGCAAATTAGGTATGCAAATTCTCAGTTTTTTTGCTTCAAAATACTGTTTTAACACAGCGATCCTTTTAAACAGGAATATGACAGCAAACCAGAAATCACTCACTATACAAGCCTGTTTCGTTCTTTTTAGAACTCATCAGTAGGAGATAGATTTCTGATTGCTGCATTGGAAAAGCTATTTTCATGGTTAAACCAAAATTCATTAAAATTATGGGGGGGGAGATAAAAAACTGAAATTAAAATCCTCCATGTCTCAAAATTAAATCAATGTAAATATTTGCATAGGAAATTAGTACATCTAAGCAAGTATCCCCGCTTGCCCCCAGAAATTCTTAATATGCAATGTTTCCAATGCACACGAGAATTGTGGGTAAGATATGCAAATTAGGTATGCAAATTCTCAGTTTTTTTGCTTCAAAATACTGTTTTAACACAGCGATCCTTTTAAACAGGAATATGACAGCAAACCAGAAATCACTCACTATACAAGCCTGTTTCGTTCTTTTTAGAACTCATCAGTAGGAGATAGATTTCTGATTGCTGCATTGGAAAAGCTATTTTCATGGTTAAACCAAAATTCATTAAAATTATGGGGGGGGAGATAAAAAACTGAAATTAAAATCCTCCATGTCTCAAAATTAAATCAATGTAAATATTTGCATAGGAAATTAGTACATCTAAGCAAGTATCCCCGCTTGCCCCCAGAAATTCTTAATATGCAATGTTTCCAATGCACACGAGAATTGTGGGTAAGATATGCAAATTAGGTATGCAAATTCTCAGTTTTTTTGCTTCAAAATACTGTTTTAACACAGCGATCCTTTTAAACAGGAATATGACAGCAAACCAGAAATCACTCACTATACAAGCCTGTTTCGTTCTTTTTAGAACTCATCAGTAGGAGATAGATTTCTGATTGCTGCATTGGAAAAGCTATTTTCATGGTTAAACCAAAATTCATTAAAATTATGGGGGGGGAGATAAAAAACTGAAATTAAAATCCTCCATGTCTCAAAATTAAATCAATGTAAATATCCTATGCAAATATCCTATGCAATGTCCTATGCAAATATTTACATTGATTTAATTTTGAGACATGGAGGATTTTAATTTCAGTTTTTTATCTCCCCCCCCATAATTTTAATGAATTTTGGTTTAACCATGAAAATAGCTTTTCCAATGCAGCAATCAGAAATCTATCTCCTACTGATGAGTTCTAAAAAGAACGAAACAGGCTTGTATAGTGAGTGATTTCTGGTTTGCTGTCATATTCCTGTTTAAAAGGATCGCTGTGTTAAAACAGTATTTTGAAGCAAAAAAACTGAGAATTTGCATACCTAATTTGCATATCTTACCCACAATTCTCGTGTGCATTGGAAACATTGCATATTAAGAATTTCTGGGGGCAAGCGGGGATACTTGCTTAGATGTACTAATTTCCTATGCAAATATTTACATTGATTTAATTTTGAGACATGGAGGATTTTAATTTCAGTTTTTTATCTCCCCCCCCATAATTTTAATGAATTTTGGTTTAACCATGAAAATAGCTTTTCCAATGCAGCAATCAGAAATCTATCTCCTACTGATGAGTTCTAAAAAGAACGAAACAGGCTTGTATAGTGAGTGATTTCTGGTTTGCTGTCATATTCCTGTTTAAAAGGATCGCTGTGTTAAAACAGTATTTTGAAGCAAAAAAACTGAGAATTTGCATACCTAATTTGCATATCTTACCCACAATTCTCGTGTGCATTGGAAACATTGCATATTAAGAATTTCTGGGGGCAAGCGGGGATACTTGCTTAGATGTACTAATTTCCTATGCAAATATTTACATTGATTTATATATATATATATATACGTTGATTGGAGTAGCCATGTTAGTCCAGAGATTTAGATATCAAAATAACAAGAGTATTGCATTGAGCAATGATACTTTTTTTATTGGACTAACTATACATTTATAAGTTGACAAGCTTTCGGAAGAGTTCCTTCCTTTATCAAGTCTGAAGCAATACTAACCAATTCAATGGAATTTACAGATTGTATCTTAAAACACAGAATAGCTAAGAAGACAGTGCAGGGAGAGGAGGGGGTGTCGTAAAAATCATGAGGGGGGCTTAGGTAACAGGCAGACAGTGTCCAGTGTAGGAGAACAGACAGGGGAAATATATAGCTTTACATAGAGCATATACTGACATAAAGTTATATATCAACATTGAATCAATATCTATAGAGATGTGAAATTGTATATACAGGGGGAATACAAAAGTTAAGAAAAGACAAAAGTGTGGACATAGGCTTACCTGTGTACCTATGTATAAAGAATGTGGAATATACAATGTAATTGACTAAATGAAAGTACATTACAAAAAATTTTGATAATGTGTTAAGAATCCAGAGTCCACATTTAGTCCAGAATTAAACAGGTTGAAGTGCATTATCATTTTCATTTCAAAGGTTTTTCTTTCCATGGTGTTATTGAAGTTGCCTCTGAGAATTTTGATTTTGAGGTTTTGGATGGAGTGGTCAGGTTGGGTGAAATGGTGACCAACAGGGGTGCAGTATTTTGTTTCACAGTGGTTTTTGATTGAGTGTCTGTGTAAGTTCATTTGAAGGTGCAGTTTTTGGCTTGTTTCTCCAATATAGCATCCTATTTCACATGCAGTGCAATGTAGTCAATTACATTGTATATTCCACATTCTTTATACATAGGTACACAGGTAAGCCTATGTCCACACTTTTGTCTTTTCTTAACTTTTGTATTCCCCCTGTATATACAATTTCACATCTCTATAGATATTGATTCAATGTTGATATATAACTTTATGTCAGTATATGCTCTATGTAAAGCTATATATTTCCCCTGTCTGTTCTCCTACACTGGACACTGTCTGCCTGTTACCTAAGCCCCCCTCATGATTTTTACGACACCTCCTCCTCTCCCTGCACTGTCTTCTTAGCTATTCTGTGTTTTAAGATACAATCTGTAAATTCCATTGAATTGGTTAGTATTGCTTCAGACTTGATAAAGGAAGGAACTCTTCCGAAAGCTTGTCATCTTATAAATGTATAGTTAGTCATCTTTTAAATGTATAGTTAGTCCAATAAAAAAAGTATCATTGCTCAATGCAATACTCTTGTTATTTTGATATCTATCTATCTATCTATCTATCTATCTATCTATCTATCTATCTATCTATATATATATATATATATATATATATGTCTGCGTGTGATGTCAGCTGACTACTGGGAGGTCAGTGCTGGTTGCACTATACATAGTAACATAGCAACATAGTAGATGAGGTTGAAAAAAGACCGAAGTCCATCGAGATCAACCTATACAAATCTAAAATATATACAAAAAACTCCAGTTAAGCTTAAATAATCCCACTAAAAGGTGACCCATTTAATACTAGCAATCATATCCATGAATTTTGTTTAAAGGCAGAAATGTATCCAAATAATTTTTAAATGTATCTAGGGTATTGGCATTCACTACCTCCTTTGGTAATGAGTTCCAAAATTTTATTGCTCTTACAGTGAAAAAACTTTTCCGTTGCAGGAGATTAAATTTCCTTTCCTCCAACCTTAAATTATGACCTCTTGTCACAAACAATTTTCTTGGAATAAACAGCGCTTCTGTCATCTCTGTATATGAGCCTCGAATATATTTATATAAAGTAATCATGTCACCTCTTAAGCGCCTTTTTTCTAAAGAAAACAGACCCAGTTTGGCTAGCCTCTCCTCATAGGTTAAATTCTCCAATTCCCTTATTAGCTTTGTGGCCCTTCTCTGAACTTTTTCTAGCTCTCCAATATCTTTTTTGCGATCGGTCCCCAGAACTGCACTCCATACTCAAGGTGAGGTCTTACCAGGGCTTTATATAGTGACAGAATTATGCTTTCCTCCCTTGAGTCAATGCCACTTTTAGTACATGCTAGTATCTTATTAGCCTTTGAAGCTGCTGCCCTGCATTGTGCACCCATCTTTAGCTTGTTATCTATTACTACTCCCAAATCCCTTTCCTCCTGTGTTTGGCTAAGTCTTGTCCCATTTAAATAATACGTTGCCTGCTTATTTTTACTTCCAAAATGTAGAACCTTGCATTTTCCTGTATTAAATCTCATTTTCCATTTACCTGCCCATACTTCTAATTTTTGCAGGTCCCGTTGTAACGAAAGTCCATCCTGCTCTGACCTAATGACCTTACTTAACTTAGTATCATCTGCAAAAATAGAGCTGTCGCTATTTAATCCTAGCTCCAAGTCATTTATAAAAATATTAAAAAGAATAGGGCCCAGCACTGATCCCTAGGGTACTGATTACCTTTGTCCAATCTGAGTATGATCCATTTGCTACTACTCGTTGCTCCCTATCTTTAATCCAGTTATTTATCCACAAACTAACATTTTCAGCTATTCCCAGTCCCTTAATTTTGTGCATTAATCTCTCATGTGGCACTGTATCAAACGCCTTTGCAAAATCTAAGTATATCACATCAACTGATTCCCCTTTATCTATATTTTTACTTACTTCCTCATAGAATCTAATTAGATTAGTTTGACATGATCTATTTCTCATAAAACCATGCTGATAAGAACTCATAATATTTTTTACACGAATATGCTCATCAATATAATCCTTTATAATCCCTTCAAATATCTTCCCCACTATTGATGTCAGACTAACTGGTCTATAGCTTCCTGGATCATCCCTACTTCCCTTTTTGAAGAGTGGCACCACATCAGCTTTACACCAATCCTTGGGTACCATGCCTGAGGATAATGAGTCTTGAAAAATTAAGAGTAGAGGTTTGTCTATAACAGTGCTAAGTTCCCTCAATACCCTTGGGTATATTCCATCTGGGCCTGGAGTTTTATTTACCTTAATATTATCCAATTTGTTCCTGATATCCTCTATACATAACCCAATTAATGGTATGGGCTGGCATGTTCTAGTTTGTTCCAAAGTATCATCCAATGGTTCCTCTCTTGTGTATACTGAAGAAAAAAACTGGTTTAGTACCTCAGACTTCTCCCTGTCACTGTTAATCATGCTACCCCCCACGCATTTTAATGTACCTATATTGTCTTTCTTAGATTTTTTGCTATTTATGTACTTAAAGAACCTTTTAGGGTTAGACTTTTTCATTTTCAATTTTGGCTAATTTGCTTTTTTGCATGCTTTGTTACATTCCTTATAAATATGGAATTTTGAGTCTGTACTATTTTCTTTGAATAATTTAAATGCCCTACGTTTTTTCCTAATTTCTCTTAACACATTTATATTCAGCCACATTGGCTTGGATTTTTTATTTTTATAACCATATGGTATTTGTTGACATATATATTTATTTAACAAAGTTTTAAATATTATCCATTTATCCTCTGTATTTTTATTAGAGAATACTTTGTCCCAATTTATGTTATTTAATGATTTCCTTAAATCGATGAATTTTGCTTTCTTAAATTTAAAAGTCTTGGTTAAACCTTTAAGACACTGCTTATGAAAGGAAATTTCAAATGTGGCCATGTTATGATCACTGTTACCCAAATGTTCTTTGACTTCTATGTTTGATATTATATCTGTATTATTTGATAGCACTAAATCCAATATAGCGTAACTCCTAGTTGGCTCCTCTATTAATTGTGACAAGAAGTTATCCCTGAGAACATTTATAAATCTATCCCCCTTAGCTGAATTACTAGTTTCATTGGCCCAGTTTATATCAGGGTAGTTAAAATCTCCCATAATTACAGCACTGTTATTAGCAGCCTTACCTATTTGTATTAGTAGTTGAGTTTCATCCAGGTCACTAATGTTGGGGGGCTTGTAGCATGTTCCTAGTAATAATTTTTTAGGATTTTTTCCCCCACTCTTTATTTCCACCCACAGGGTCTCTACATTGTCACTTGTATCATAAATATCTTCCCTTATTGTAGGTTTAAGGTTAGGTTTAATATACATGCAGATTCCTCCACCCCTTTTATTATTTCTGTCCCTCATAAATAAAGTATACCCCTCTAAGTTAACTGCCCAGTCATGTGAATTGTTCTGTCTATTATATGCTTATTATGTTCATGTTGATGACATCTGGTGGTTTCATGTTGCAATTACAGTTTAGTTCCTCTCAAGAATAAATCAGGAAGTGTTAATAAAGTTTGTTAATAAAAAGTTACTTTCAGTTTCTCAGCAGCCATCTTAGCTTCAAGAAGCATGGAAATCAGCTCTTAAACATTTGCCTCTAAACATACATATGCCTGTAAGTTATTATTTGATAAGAGTTCATTGTACATTTGAATTGCATTGCTATTTGCTGTAAGGATTAAATGTAAGCTCTCTGTGTTAGAAACCTGTATTATTGTATGTATTGCAAGCACCACGTGTAACTACATATTGTAATTTCAACTTTTCTTATTGTATTGCAGTTTTACAAAAATAAATATTCAGAAGTAAAATCAGTTTGGAATAAACACAAAGCTATTTCTGTCTGGTTTGTTAACTAGCTGTCTAGTTATCAGTTAATGAGGACAGTACAGTAAAAAGGCAGGCTATATCAAAGCAAGATACAAGGGCTGCATTGTAAAGTAAAAATGCATGCTATATCAAGGCAATATACAAGGGCTGCATTTTCAAGTAAAAAGGCAGGCTATATCAAGGCAAGATACAGAGCTGCATTTTATAGTAAAAAGGCATGCTATATCAGGGGAAGATATAGGAGCTGCATTGAAAAATGAGAAGCAATAACAAGCAAGATACAAAGGCTGCATTTTAAAGTAAAAAGCAGTGAATAACAAGCAAACATACAAGACCTGCAATTTAAAGTGAAAGGCAGTAAAAATAATTTGCACAAGAACTGCATTTAAAATATTGCACTACTTTAACCTGATCACTATGAACCAAGATAAGAGTGTTGATATGACGCAGCAAACTTTAGAGACCAGATCCTATGCCTCTGGCTCTAAATATTCCATGCGCTCCAGCAGATCATCAGCCAGTTCTGCAGGACTCAGAGCCCGTGCTAAAGCGCAAGCAGCCCAGGCACAAATTTCTTATGCTGAGAAAGAAGCAGACATGATAAAGCAGAAAGCATCACTAGAAGTAAAGGCAGCTAGGCACAAAGCAGATATGGAAGCAGAGGCAGCAAGGTACAAAGCAGATATGGAAGCAGAGGCAGCAAGGTGCAAAGCAGATATGGAAGCAGAGGCATCAAGGTGCAAAGCAGAGGCAGCTAGACGCAAAGCAGATATGGAAGCAGAGGCAGCTAAGCGCAAACAGATATGGAAGCAGAGACAGCAAGGTGTGAAGCTGCAACAGCGCAACGCAAGGCAGAGTTAGAAGCTAATATGCATGTGCTAAAGATTCAAAGGGCAGCAGTTGCAGCATCTGCAGAAGCAGCAGTCTATGAAGCAGCAGCTGAACTAGAAGAGGAACCACTTCAAGATTTTGCAGAAATAACTACCCATGATTCAGCACAAAGGACTCGTGAGTATGTACAGAACCATGTTCTAGACCAAGATAAAACAGAGCATGCTCCTATCCAACATATGTCCAGCATAATGCCACAGTTTCCTGACTCAACATATTTACAGTCTACTCCAAGTATTCCTGACCTGCACCCTCCTTCCCAGACTGACACTGCAAATGTCTCTACACCAAGAGTGTGCTTCCAAGAAAGCAGAGGTTATGCTGATCCACAATATCCATCACATTATATGGACTCTCACATATCCCCTCTCAGAAATAGCACATTAGGAACTTCAGAGACTACTGACCTAGCAAAGCACCTGATTCGTCGAGAGTTAATAAGTACAGGGCTACTAACATTTGATGATCGACCAGAGAACTACTGGGCATGGAAGACATCATTCCAAGGTGTCACCAGAGATCTTAATCTTACAGCCAGAGAAGAGCTAGATCTTTTGACTAAGTGGCTTGGACCAGAGTCATCCCAACAGGCTAAGAGAATCAGGTCAGTGCATGTTCATAACCCAGTTGATGGAGTTAAAATGGTATGGCAGAGACTAGAAGAATGTTATGGCAGCCCTGAAGCTATTGAGAATGCACTGTTAAAGAAGCTAGAAAACTTCCCCAAAATCTCAAACAAAGACAACATAAAGTTAAGAGAACTTGGTGACATGTTGTTGGAGGTGAATGCAGCTAAGACAGGAGGCTTTTTGCCAGGACTGGCATACTTAGACACAGCTCGTGGCATCAAACCAATTATTGAAAAACTGCCATATAGCCTGCAAGAAAAGTGGGCGCACTTCTCTGTTCAGCCCATGCGCTAGCTATATACAGGTAAAAGAGACTTTTAATGCTTGTAAACAACAGTCATACAACCCCTCATTGTGTTATTTAGGAACTGCAACTCATAATGTGGGCAGTTTAGATGATAATATGTTTGTTACTACTCCAAACGATGACAAACCTGCTATGTCTATTCAAGATGGTATGTTCCTTGATGTAGTTGGAAAAGAGATGTTTATTGATGAAGTAAATTACTGGGTAGCACTCCTACCATTTCGCTCACCTCGTCTTAGACTACCAAACAACTTAGAGCAAGCCCAGAAAAGACTACTTGCTTTACAGCGTTCCTTTTTGAAAAAACCTGAAATGAAAGAACATTTTGTTAACTTTATGCAAAAGATCTTTGACCATGACCAAGCAGAACCTGCCCCACCATTGGAAGCAGGTGAGGAGTGTTGTTACCTACCAATCTTTGGTGTCTATCACCCTCAGAAGCCAGGACTTATCAGAGTAGTTTTTGACTCAAGTGCTCTCACTGAATGACACACTCCTTAGTGGGCCCGATTTAAATAATCCACTACTAGGTGTCCTTTTACGTTTCCGCAAAGAGCAAGTTGCAATTACCACTGATGTACAACAAATGTTTTACTGTTTCATGGTTAGAGAAGATCACCGTAACTATTTGAGATTTCTTTGGTTTCGTGACAATGACCTTAACAAAGAAATTACAGAGTTTAGGATGAAGGTACATGTCTTTGGGAACAGCCCTTCCCCAGCCATAGCCATTTATGGTCTAAGACAAATAGCAAAGCAAGGAAAGAGTGAGTATGGTGAAGATGTAGAACAGTTTATCTTGAGGAATTTCTATGTATATGATGGACTCGCATCTGTGCCTACTGATGCTGAAGCAGTCAGTCTCCTGCAGAGAGTTAAGGACATGCTCGCAGGATCAAATCTCAAGCTGCACAAAGTGGCATCCATCAAAAGTCCAGTAATGGAAGCATTTCCTGCAGATGACAGAGCTAAAGATCTAAAGGACCTTGTTTTAGGTGTCGATCCTCTACCCCTCCAAAGGAGCTTAGGAGTAAGTTGGAACTTACAGACCGACAGTTTCACTTTTCAAGTGTCTAAAGAGGTAAAACCTTTCACACGGAGAGGTATCCTGGCTACAGTAAACAGTCTTTATGACCCACTTGGGTTTGCATCTCCAATCACTATGCAAGGTAAATCTTTAGTCAGAGAACTCTCAACAGACCAATGTGACTGGGATTCCCCACTCTTACCAGATAGAGAAGCTCAATGGAGAGCATGGACAGAAGACCTGATCCATCTTGAAGACCTCAGTATTCCCAGACCCTATGTGCCAGTGTCACTAGCATCCACAGTAAGAAAGGAGGTATGTGTTTTTTCTGATGCATCTACTGTAGCGATAGCAGCTGTGGCATATCTCAGAGTCATAGACAGTAGCGGTCAATGTCATGTAGGATTTATTATGGGCAAATCTAAACTAGCTCCAAGACCAGCCCATACAGTGCCATGTCTAGAATTATGTGCCGCTGTTTTGTCAGTTGAGCTAGCTGAACTTATTACTGAAGAAATGGACATTTAACTTTATGCAGTTAAATATTACACTGATAGCAAAATTGTGTTAGGTTATATTCACAATACTTGTAGGAGATTTCATGTATATGTCTCAAACAGAATAATTCGTATTAGAAAATCTACTAATCCAGATCAGTGGCATTATATTAACACCAGTCAGAATCCAGCAGATCATGGAACTAGACCAATTCAGGCAGCTCACCTAAAACATACCAACTGGTTCTCAGGCCCAAATTTCTTACATCAGGTAGATTCAGGTGATCAATCTGAAGCTGAAGTATTTGACCTCATTGAACCAGATTCTGACAGTGAGATCAGACCTGAAGTGACAGCTTTAATAACTGAAGTGTATGAATGCCAGTTAGACTCACATAGATTTCTCAGATTCTCAAAGTGGAAGACCCTTGTGAGAGGTATAGCAACACTTATTCACATTGCTAAGTCATTTTCCAGCAGCACTCAAAAGGAGTCGTGTACAGGCTGGCATTGCTGCAAAGGGTTATGCCATTCATTAGATTTCTTGCAAGCTGAAACAGTGACTATCAAATGTATCCAAACATGGAAATATAGAAAATGGAAAGAGAAACAAAATGTTCAAGAAGGAGATCTTGTATTGTTGAAAGACTCTCAAGTTAAATGCAAAGGATGGACAATGAGTCTTATTGTAAAAGCCATTCCTAGTGGTGATGGTAGAGGTCAAAATCATTAAACAAGGGACTGCTAAAGTATACCTTAGACCTGTGTCAGATTTGATTGTTCTCTTTCAAAGTAAAGAGTTATCTGGTTGAATTTAATAATAATTTATAGATCATGTAATAGTGGTATATTTTTATACCAGGCGGGGAGTGTTCTGTCTATTATATGCTTATTATGTTCATGTTGATGACATCTGGTGGTTTCATGTTGCAATTACAGCTTAGTTCCTCTCAAGAATAAATCAGGAAGTGTTAATAAAGTTTGTTAATAAAAAGTTACTTTCAGTTTCTCAGCAGCCATCTTAGCTTCAAGAAGCATGGAAATCAGCTCTTAAACATTTGCCTCTAAACATGCATATGCCTGTAAGTTATTGTTTGCCAAAAGTTCATATAACATTTGAATTGCATTGCTATTTGCTGTAAGGATTAAATGTAAGCTCTCTGTGTTAGAAACATGTATTATTGTATGTATTGCAAGCACCATGTGTAACTACATATTGCAGTTTTACAAAAAATAACTATTCAGAAGTAAAATCAGTTTGGAATAAACACAAAGCTATTTCTGTCTGGTTTGTTAACTAGCTGTCTAGTTATCAGTTAATGAGGACAGTACATGAATCATCCCACCAAGTTTCAGTTATACTGATAACATCATAGTCCTCTTCTGCAACTAAGAGCATCAGCTCCCTCATTTTACCCATCATGCTTCTTGCATTTGTTGTCATACATTTAATTTTCATGTGCTTTCTGCTGCTACTTGGTGTGCTTTCCTCTATACTTTCTAATGTGACATTCCTTAAGTCATCTCTTCCTTGAGATATCAAAGGACTGACAGATTCACAGACTGATCTCTCTGTTCTATTGTGTTCTAACTGACCCTCCCCCCTTTGCCTAGTTTAAAAGATTCTCTAAACTTGCTACCATCCTTTCCCCCAACACACCTGCACCCATGTCATTCAGGTGCAATCCATCCTTACTGTACAAATTATACCCAAGTGAAAAGTCAGCCCAGTGCTCTAAAAAGGCAAACCCCTAATTTTTACACCATGTTTTTAAACATGAATTAACAGACCTTAGCTCCTTCTGCCTTACTGAATTAGCACACGACACTGGTAATATCTCAGAAAATATTACTTTGGAGGACCTTGCTTTAAGCTTGCTACCTAACTCCCTGAAGTCATTTTTTAGGACTCTCCATCTCCCGCCGATTCCTTTATTAGTACCAATATGTACCATGACTTCAGGATCAGACCCACATTCCTCTAACAATCTATCAATACGCTCCACAATATGCCTAACACGAGCCCCTGGAAGACAGCAAACTGTTCTATTTAAAGGGTCTGTATGACAAATTACCCAATCAACCTTCCTAATAATAGAGTCTCCTACTACCAACATCTGCCTCAGGCCCTGACTTGTATGCCCCTCTTCCATGATTGAAGGACTGTTAACTATAGTATGCCCCTCTACCATGTCTGAAGGACTGCCCACCATAGTATGCTCCTCTTCCACAACTAAAGGACTGTTTACTATACTAGGCAACACTGCCCTCTCGCCCTCTCTGCCACTGCCACCCCTGAACTGATATCCCCAACATCTTCACTTAATCTGGCAAATCTGTTGGGGTGTACCAGCTCAGAACTGGCCCGTCTCCTCCGCTTACCTTTACCTCGCCCTCTAACTGTGACCCAGCTACATCCTGGAGTCTCCTCATCTGAATCCTCCCCATTCCCACTGCTAGAACCATTAA
This sequence comes from Bombina bombina, assembly GCF_027579735.1. Lineage (NCBI taxonomy): Eukaryota > Metazoa > Chordata > Amphibia > Anura > Bombinatoridae > Bombina > Bombina bombina. Next base: position 1,931,479 of record NC_069504.1, read on the forward strand.
CAATTAGCTCAGTCCTATCCATTTCCATTTCAAGTGTCTGGATTTCATGCAGTGTTGCAATTCGTTCCCCCAGAACCCCAATATGAGTTTCTAAAGAGACAATATGCTCACATTTGCCACAAACATATAATCCCTGAAGTGGGATATATATATGTGTGTGTGTTTGTGATGTCACCTGACTGCTGGGGGGTCAGTGCTGACTGTTCTGGGGTGTATATTACAATATACCCAGTGAATAATGAATATGAGTTTAATTGTGAGTGTTAAGTAAATGAACAAGTACTGGGTGTATTAGAATCATTTCTAGCATCATGGGTGCTACTTAAAAGGTCAAAACAGTAAAAAATTATTCAGATTGATAAGCAGCTTTAAGAGATGTTCCAATTTTGTTCCATTATCAAATTCTGCACATTCTATTTATGTGCAAACTTTGTGAGGAACCAGCTGCTACTGAGTATGTGCAAGAGATCACATTGTGCTAGTCTGTGATTTGCTGATGGCTGTCACATGATACAGTTATGTGCACACTTTGTGAGGCACCAGCTCCTACTGAGCATGTGCGAGAGATCACATTGTGCTAATCTGTGATTGGCTGATGGCTGTCACATGATACAGTTTAGTGCACACTTACTGAGGCACCAGTTCCTGCTGAGCATATGCGAGAGATCACATTGTGCTAGTCTGTGATTGGCTGATGGCTGTCACATGATACAGTTATATGTACATTTTGTGAGGCACCAGCTGCTACTGAGTATGTGCGAATGATTGGCTGATGGGTGTCACACGATACAGGGCCAGCTAATGTGTAGAAAATACATTTCTCAGAAAAAAAACAAAATGTATGCTTTTTTCCAGATATGGAGAGTCCACAACGTCATTCAATTACTAGTGGGAATATCACTCCTGGCGAGCAGGAGGAGGCAAAGAGCAGCACAGCAAAGCTGTTAAGTGTCACTCCCCTACCCATAATACCCAGTCATTGGACCAAAGGGAAATGGAGAAAGATTAGCACAAAGGTGTAGAGGTGTCTGAGGTTTAGTAAAAAATAACTGTCTTAATAAAGGGTGGGGTCGTGTACTCTCCATGTCCGGAAATAAATAAATTTATCAGGTAAGGATAAATTTTGTTTTCTTTCCTAAGACATGGATGGTCCACAACGTGATTCAAGTACTAATGGGAACCAATACCCACAGAAGAAGGACACAGAATGAACAGGGAGGGAGAACAAGACAGGCAGACCTAAACAGAAGGCACCACCGCTTGAAAAACCTTTCTCCCAAAAGAGGCCTCAGCCGAGGTAAAAGTATCAAATTTGGAAAATTTGGAAAAAGTATGCAGAGAGGACCAAGTTGCAGTCTTGCAAAGCTGTTTCACAGAAGCTTTATCTTTGAAAGTCCAAGAAGAGGAGACAGCCCTAGTGGAATGAGCTGTAATTCTCTCAGGAGGCTGCTGTCCAGCAGTCTCAAAAGCAAAACAAATTATACTTCTCAACCAGAGGAAAAGAGAAGTAGAAGTAGCCTTCTGATCCTTATGCTTTCCTGAGAAACAAACAAACAGGGCAAAAGACTGGCAAAAATCCTTAGTTGCCTGTAGGTAGAATTTTAAAGCACGCACAACATCCAAATTGTGCGACAGACTTTCTTTATGATAAGAAGGATTGGGACAGAGAGAAGGAACATCAATTTCCTGATTAATATTTCTATCCAAAACCACTTTAGGAAGAAACCCCAATTTAGTACGAAGAACCACATTATCCGCATGAAATATAAGGTAAGGCGAATCACACTGCAAAGTCGAGAGTTCTGAAACTCTCCGAGCAGAAGATATAGCAATAAGAAACAAAACCTTCCAAGAAGGCAACTTAATATCTATGGAATGCATTGGCTCAAACGGAGCCTGCTGCAAAGCTTTAAGAACAAGATTAAGGCTCCAAGGAGGAGCAACAGGTTTAAATACAGGCCTGATTCTGACCAGGGTCTGACAAAAAGATTGAACATCTGGCACATCCGCCAGACGCTTGTGTAACAAAATAGATAATGCAGAAATCTGACCTTGCAGAGAACTGACTGACAACCCTTTCTCCAGACAATCCTGGAGAAAAGACAAAATTCTAGGAATCCTGACCCTACTCCAAGAGTAACCCTTAGATTCACACCAATAAAGGTATTTACACCATATTTTATGGTAAATCTTTCGAGTAACAGGCTTGCGAGCCTGGATCATGGTCTCAATAACTGACTCAGAAAATCCATGCTTAGACAGAACTAAGCGTTCAATCTATAAGCAGTCAGCTTCAGAGAAATCAGATTTGGATGGAGGAATGGACCCTGAGTTAGAAGGTCTTTCCTCAGAGGCAACCTCCAAGGCGGCCGAGAAGACATCTTCACTAGGTCTGTATACTAGATCCTGCGAGACCATGCAGGAGCTATTAGAATTACTGATGCTCTCTCTTGTTTGATATGAGCAATAACTAGTGGAAGGAGCGCAAATGGAGGAAACAGGTATGCTAGACAGAAATCCCAAGGAACTGCCAGAGCAGCTATCAGAGCGGCCTGAGGATCTTTTGACCTTGAACCGTACCTTGGAAACTTGGTGTTCTGCCGAGATGCCATCAGATCCAACTCTGGCACCCCTATTTAAGGGTCAACCTGGAGAACACCTCCAGATGGAGAGCCCACTCCCTGGGATGAAATGTCAGTCTGCTCAGAAAATCCGCTTCCCAGTTGTCCACTCCAGGAATGTGGATGGCAGATAGACAACAATTGTGAGCTTTTGCCCACTGAATAATCCGTGCCACCTCCTTCGTGGTTAAGGAACTCCGAGTTCCTCCCTGGTGGTGGATGTAAGCCACTGAGAAGATGTTGTCCGACTAAAACCTGATAACCTGGGCTAAGGAAAATTAAGGCCAAGCCATCTGAGCATTGTAAATCACTCTCAACTCCAAGATGTTTATGGGGAGAGCAGACTCCTCCCAAGTCCATAGTCTCTGTGCCTTTAACGAGTACCAGGCTGCTCCCCATCCTAGCAGGTTGGCGTCCGTGGTCACAATCACCCAGAAAGGTCTCCGGAAGCATGTGCCCTGAGACAGATGGTCCTGAGAAAGCCACTACGGGAGAAAGTCTCTTGTCGACTGGTCTAGATCTATCCTCTGAGACAAATCTGAATGGTCTCCATTCCATTGTCTGAGCATGCATAATTGCAGAACTCTCAAATAGAATCAAGCAAAGGTAATGATGTCCATGGAAGCAACCATCAGACCAATTACCTCCATACATTGAGCCACTGATGGCCGAACAGAAGACTGAAGAAAGAGGAAAGAAGAGGGAATTTTGGATTTTATGACCTCTGTCAGAAAAGTTTTCATAGATTAGGAATCTATTATGGTCCCTAAGAAAACCCCCCTTTTAGCTGGGACAAGGAAACTCTTTTCCAGATTCACTTTCCAACCATGGGAACGTAGAAAAGACAGCAAGATTTCTGTATGAGAGTTTGCTTGTTGAAAAGATAGCGCCTGAACCAATATGTCATCCAGGTATGGTGCCACTGCAATTTCCCAAAATCTGATCACTGCCAAGAGAGCCCCCAGAACCTTTGAGAAAATTCTGGTAGCTGTGGCAAGGCTAAACGGAAGAGCCACAAACTGAAGGTGCTTGTCTAGAAAGGCGTATCTCAGTTATTTGTGATGATCCCTGTGGATGGAAACATGAAGATACGCATCCTTCAGGTCTATGGACATCATGAACTGATCCTCTTGGACCAAAGGAAGAATGTAATGAATGGTTTCCATTTTGAAGGACGGTATCCTGAGAAACTTGTAGAGGCAAATGGGTCGAAAAGTTCCCTCTTTTTTAGGAACCACAAACAGATTTGAATAGAATCCTAGACCCTGTTCCCTTACTGGAACTGGAAAAATCACTCCCAGGGAGGAAAGGTCCTGAACGCAGTTCAAGAATGCCTCTCTTTTTACCTGGTCTGCAGATAATCTTGAGAGGTAGAATCTGCCCCTGGGAGGGAAACCCTGAGATACTATGTCTACAGCCCAATAATCTCGGAAATCTCATCTCCATTTTTGACAAAACAGGGAAAGTCTGCCCCCCACTTGATCCGAACCCAGACCCGAGGCCGACCCTTCATGCTGACTTAGACTCAGCTGAGGGTTTATTTGCTTGCTTCCCCTTATTCCAAAACTGATTGGGCTTCCAAAAAGACTTGGACTGCTCCTGCTTGGAAGAGGGAGAGGAAGACTTTTGACCTTTGAAGTTACGAAAGGAACGAAAATTACTTTGACGTCCTTTGAGTCTGTTCTTCTTGTCTTGCGGTAGAAAAGACCCTTTTCCACCCATAATATCATAAATTATTTCTGCCAGACCAGTTTTGAACAAGGTCTTCCCCTTGTAAGGAAGTGCCAGAAGCTTGGAGGTAACATCAGCTGACCAAAATTTTAGACACAATGTCCTGCGGGCTAGGAAAGCGAAGCCAGTCTAATAACTGCATGTTAGCATCAGAAATGAAGGAATTAGCTAGTTTGAGAGACTTAATCCTATCTTGTATCTCATTCAATGGAGTCTCTACTAAAATTGATTCAGACAAACCGTTGCACCAATAAGATGCCACACTTGCTACTGTGGCAATACAAACTGCAGGTTGCCATTGAAGACCTTGATGAACATACATCTTCTTCAAATAAGCTTCCAGATTTTTGTCCATGGGCTCCTTAAAGGAGCAGCTATCATCTATAGGGATCGTGGTTCTCTTAGCTAGAGTAGAAATAGCCCCTTCTACTTTAGGCACCGTGTGCCAAGAATCTTTAATAGAGTCAGCAACAGGAAACATCTTTTTAAATACGGAGATGGGGAGAAAGGAATCCCTGGCTTCTCCCATTCCTGTGAAATAATCTCTGTCACACAGTCTGGGACAGGAAAAACATCCACAGAGGAAGGAACATCATAGTATTTATTAATTTACTAGACTTCTTAGGGTTGACAACGACAGAAGTATCAGAATCGTCCAAAGTAGCCAAAGGCCTCTAGTTATGAAGCTCTGTATTTTGCTGCATTCGCCGACCCAATACGCTCGCCTAAACTCGCCTTACATCGCCGCCACAGACCTGAATACGTTCGCCAAAGTTATCAAGAAAGCTGTCAAGAAGCCGCGCACCAAGTACGGTGCGATGAGCAGCGGACTGTTGTTAACTGACAGTCATCGATCTCGCTGCTCATCGGGCTTCTTCGCAGCTTTCTTGCTAGCCTGTCACTAAGCACCCACACTATACTATACTGTTTTACCCCCTAAACCACCGCTCCCGGAGCCCCCCGCAACTGAATAAAGTTATTAACCCCTAAACCGCTGCTCCCGGACCCCGCCGCAACTCTTAAAAATATATGAACCCCGAAACCGCCGCTCCCAGACCCCGCCGCAACTATTATAAATATATGAACCCCTAAACCGCCGCTCCCGGACCCCGCCACCACCTACATTATACTTATTAACCCCTAATCTGCCGCCCCCTATACCGCCACCACCTACATAAAGTTATTAACTCCTATCCTGCCAACCCGGACCCCGCCGCAAATAAATTAATTGTTTAACTCCTAAACCACCGCACCCGGAGCCCGCCGCCACCTACATTACATTTATTAACCCCTATCCTGCCCCCCCTACACCGCCGCTACCTACATTACATTTATAAACCCCTATCCTGCCCCCCTTACACCACCGCCACCTACATTACATTGATTAACCCCTATCCTGCCCCCCCTACACCGCCGCCACCTACATTACATTGATTAACCCCTAATCTACCCCCCTACACCGCCGCCACTATATTAAATGAATTATCCACTAAACCTAAGTCTAACCCTAACACTAACACCCCCATAACTTAAATATTATTTAAATTAATCTAAATAAATATTCCTATCATTAAATAAATTATTCCTATTTAAAACTAAATACTTACCGATAAAATAAACCCTAAGATAGCTACAATATAATTAATAATTACATTATAGCTATTTTAGGGTTTATTTTTATTTTACAGGCAAGTTTGTATTTATTTTAACTAGGTACAATAGCTATTAAATAGTTATTAACTATTTAATAGCTACCTAGATAAAATAATTACAAAATTACCTGTAAAATAAAACCTAACCTAAGTTACAAATACACCTAACACTACACTAGCAATAAATGAATTAAATAAACTACAATGATCTAAAATAAAATACAATTAAATAAACTAAACTATAGTACAAAAACAAACACTAAATTACAAAAAATAAAAATTTTTTACAAAAAGTTTAATCTAATTACACCTAATCTAAGCCCCCTAATAAAATAAGAAAGCCCCCCAAAATAATAAAATTCCCTACCCTAAACTAAATTACAAAGGAAGTAACCAGCTCTTTTACCAGCCCTTAAAAGGGCTTTTTGCGGGGCATTGCCCCAAAGTAATCAGCTCTTTTACCTGTAAAACAAAAGCAATACAATACCCCCCAAACCCCTCTAAAACCCACCCAATCCCCCCTTAAATAAACCTAACACTACCCCATTGAAGATCACCCTACCTTGAGCCGTCTTCACCCAACCGGGCCGAACTCTTCATCCGATGTGGGCACAAGTGGTCCTCCAGCCAGGCAGAAGACTTCATCCGATCGGGGCAGAAGAGGTCCTCCATCCAGCAGAAATCTTCATCCAAGCGACATCTTCTATCTTCATCCTTCCGGCGATGAGCGGCTCCATCTTGAAGACCTCCGGCGCGGAACATCCAGCTCTGCTGACAACTACCCGACGAATGACTGGTCCTTTAAATGACGTCATCCAAGATGGCGTCCCTCGAACTGAAAGTGCTTGTCTAGAAAGGTGTATCTCAGTTATTTGTGATGATCCCTGTGGATGGAAACATGAAGATACGCATCCTTCAGGTCTATGGACATAATGAACTGACCCTCTTGGACCAAAGGAAGAATGTAATGAATGGTTTCCATTTTGAAGGACGGTATCCTGAGAAACTTGTAGAGGCAAATGGGTCGAAAAGTTCCCTCTTTTTTAGGAACCACAAACAGATTTGAATAGAATCCTAGACCCTGTTCCCTTACTGGAACTGGAAAAATCACTCCCAGGGAGGAAAGGTCCTGAACGCAGTTCAAGAATGCCTCTCTTTTTACCTGGTCTGCAGATAATCTTGAGAGGTAGAATCTGCCCCTGGGAGGGAAACCCTGAGATACTATGTCTACAGCCCAATAATCTCGGAAATCTCATCTCCACATTTGACAAAACAGGGAAAGTCTGCCCCCCACTTGATCCGAACCCGGACCCGAGGCCGACCCTTCATGCTGACTTAGACTCAGCTGAGGGTTTATTTGATTGCTTCCCCTTATTACAAAACTGATTGGGCTTCCAAAAAGACTTGGACTGCTCCTGCTTGAAAGAGGGAGAGGAAGACTTTTGACCTTTGAAGTTACGAAAGGAATGAAAATTACTTTGACGTCCTTTGAGTCTGTTCTTCTTGTCTTGGGGTAGAAAAGACCCTTTTCCACCCATAATATCATAAATTATTTCTGCCAGACCAGTTTTGAACAAGGTCTTCCCCTTGTAAGGAAGTGCCAGAAGCTTGGAGGTAACATCAGCTGACCAACATTTTAGCCACAATGCCCTGCGGGCTAGGACAGCGAGGCCAGTCTAATAACTGCATGTTAGCATCAGAAATGAAGGAATTAGCTAGTTTGAGAGACTTAATCCTATCTTGAATCTCCTTCAACGGAGTCTCTACTAAAATTGATTCAGACAAACCGTTGCACCAATAAGATGCCACACTTGCTACTGTGGCAATACAAACTGCAGGTTGCCATTGAAGACCTTGATGAACATACATCTTCTTCAAATAAGCTTCCAGATTTTTGTCCATGGGCTCCTTAAAGGAGCAGCTATCATCTATAGGGATCGTGGTTCTCTTAGCTAGAGTAGAAATAGCCCCTTCTACTTTAGGCACCGTGTGCCAAGAATCTTTAATAGAGTCAGCAACAGGAAACATCTTTTTAAATACGGGAGATGGGGGGAAAGGAATCCCTGGCTTCTCCCATTCCTGTGAAATAATCTCTGTCACACAGTCTGGGACAGGAAAAACATCCACAGAGGAAGGAACATCATAGTATTTATTAATTTACTAGACTTCTTAGGGTTGACAATGACAGAAATATCAGAATCGTCCAAAGTAGCCAATGGCCTCTAGTTATGAAGCTCCGTATTTTGCTGCATTCGCCGGCCCAATACGCTCGCCTAAACTCGCCTTACATCGCCGCCACGGACCTGAATACGTTCGCCAAAGTTATCAAGAAAGCTGTCAAGAAGCCGCGCACCAAGTACGGTGCGATGAGCAGCGGACTGTTGTTAACTGACAGTCATCGATCTCGCTGCTCATCGGGCTTCTTCGCAGCTTTCTTGCTAGCCTGTCACTAAGCACCCACACTATACTATACTGTTTTACCCCCTAAACCACCGCTCCCGGAGCCCCCCGCAACTGAATAAAGTTATTAACCCCTAAACCGCCGCTCCCGGACCCCGCCGCAACTCTTAAAAATATATGAACCCCGAAACCGCCGCTCCCGGACACCGCCGCAACTATAATAAATATATGAACCCCTAAACCGCCGCTCCCGGACCCCGCCACCACCTACATTATACTTATTAACCCCTAATCTGCCGCCCCCTATACCGCCACCACCTACATAAAGTTATTAACTCCTATCCTGCCAACCCGGACCCCGCCGCAAATAAATTAATTGTTTAACTCCTAAACCACCGCACCCGGAGCCCGCCGCCACCTACATTACATTTATTAACCCCTATCCTGCCCCCCTACACCAGCCGCTACCTACATTACATTTATTAACCCCTATCCTGCACCCCCTACACAACCGCCACCTACATTACATTGATTAACCCCTCTCCTGCCCCCCCTACACCGCCGCCACCTACATTACATTGATTAACCCCTAATCTACCCCCCTACACCGCCGCCACTATATTAAATGAATTAACCCCTAAACCTAAGTCTAACCCTAACACTAACACCCCCATAACTTAAATATTATTTAAATTAATCTAAATAAATATTCCTATCATTAAATAAATTATTCCTATTTAAAACTAAATACTTACCGATAAAATAAACCCTAAGATAGCTACAATATAATTAATAATTACATTATAGCTATTTTAGGGTTTATTTTTATTTTACAGGCAAGTTTGTATTTATTTTAACTAGGTACAATAGCTATTAAATAGTTATTAACTATTTAATAGCTACCTAGATAAAATAATTACAAAATTACCTGTAAAACAAAACCTAAGTTACAAATACACCTAACACTACACTGGCAATAAATTAATTAAATAAATTAACTACAATGATCTAAAATAAAATACAATTAAATAAACTAAACTATAGTACAAAAACAAACACTAAATTACAAAAAATAAAAATTTTTTACAAGAAGTTTAATCTAATTACACCTAATCTAAGCCCCCTAATAAAATAAGAAAGCCCCCCAAAATAAAAAAAATTCTCTACCCTAAACTAAATTACAAAAGTAACCAGCTCTTTTACCAGCCCTTAAAAGGGCTTTTTGCGGGGCATTGCCCCAAAGTAATCAGCTCTTTTACCTGTAAAACAAAAGCAATACAATACCCCCCAAACCCCTCTAAAACCCACCCAATCCCCCCTTAAATAAACCTAACACTGCCCCATTGAAGATCACCCTACCTTGAGCTGTCTTCACCCAACCGGGCCGAACTCTTCATCCGATGCGGGCACAAGTGGTCCTCCAGCCAGGCAGAAGTCTTCATCCGATCGGGGCAGAAGAGGTCCTCCATCCAGCAGAAATCTTCATCCAAGCGACATCTTCTATCTTCATCCTTCCGGCGATGAGCGGCTCCATCTTAAAGACCTCCGGCGCGGAACATCCAGCTCTACTGACAACTACCCGACGAATGACTGGTCCTTTAAATGACGTCATCCAAGATGGCGTCCCTCGAATTCCGATTGGCTGATAGGATTCTATCAGCCAATCGGAATTAAAGTAGGAAAAATCCGATTGGCTGATGTAATCAGCCAATCGGATTGAAGTTCAATCCGATTGGCTGATTACATCAGCCAATCAGATTTTTCCTACCTTAATTCCGATTGGCTGATAGAATCCTCTCAGCCAATCGAAATTCGAGGGACACCATCTTGGATGACGTTATTTAAAGGACCAGTCATTCATCGGGTAGTCGTCGGTAGAGTTGGATATTCCGTGCCGGAGGTCTTCAAGATGGAACCGCTCATCGCCGGAAGGATGAAGATAGAAGATGCCGCTTGGATGAAGATTTCTGCCCTATGGAGGACCTCTTCTGCCCCGATCGAATGAAGACTTCTGCCCGGCTGGAGGACCACTTGTGCCTGCATCGGATGAAGAGTTCGGCCCGGTTGGGTGAAGATGGCTCAAGGTAGGGTGATCTTCAATGGGGTAGTGTTAGGTTTATTTAAGGGGGATCGGGTGGGTTTTAGAGTAGGGGTATGTGGATGGTGGGTTGTAATGTTGGGGGGGGGGGTATTGTATTGCTTTTTTTTTTACAGGTAAAAGGGCTGATTACTTTGGGGCAATGCCCCGCAAAAAGCCCTTTTAAGGGCTGGTAAAAGAGCTAGTTACTTTTGTAATTTGGTTTAGCGTAGGGAATTTTATTATTTTGGGGGGCTTTTTTATTTTATTAGGGGGCTTAGATTAGGTGTAATTAGATTAAACTTCTTGTAATTTTTTTTTATTTTTTGTAATTTAGTGTTTGTTTTTTTGTAATATAGTTTAGTTTATTTAATTGTATTTTATTTTAGATCATTGTAGTTAATTTATTTAATTAATTTATTGCTAGTGTAGTGTTAGGTGTATTTGTAACTTAGGTTAGGTTTTGTTTTACAGGTAATTTTGTAATTATTTTATCTAGGTAGCTATTAAATAGTTAATAACTATTTAATAGCTATTGTACCTAGTTAAAATAAATACAAAGTTGCCTGTAAAATAAAAATAAATCCTAAAATAGCTACAATATAATTATTAGTTATATTGTAGCTATTTTAGGGTTTATTTTAAAGGTAAGTATTTAGTTTTAAATAGGAATAATTTAGTTAATTATTGTAATATGTATTTATATTTATGTAAATAATATTTAAGTTAAGGGGGTGTTAGTGTTAGACTTAGGTTTAGGGGTTAATAAGTTTAATATAGGTGGCGGCGGGGTTCGGGAGCGGCGGTTTAGGGGTTAAACATTTAATTTAGTTACGGCGGGGTCCGGGATGCGCAGGATAGGGCTTAATAACTTTAATATAGGTGGCGGCGGTATAGGGGGCGGCAGATTAGGGGTTAATATATTTATTATAGTTGCGGGGGGCTCCGGGAGCGGCGGTTTAGGGGGTAATAACTTTATTTAGGTGGCGGCGGTGTAGGGGGGGCAGATTAGGGGTGTTTAGACTCGGGGTACATGTTAGGGTGTTAGGTGCAGACATCTCCCATATAAATCAATCGGATATCGGGCAGCAGCGAACATGAGCTCTCGCTGCTGTCAGACTCCCATTGATTCCTATGGGATCCGCCGCCTCCAGGGCGGCGGATTGAAAAGCAGGTACGCTGGCCCGGAATAGTGGCGAGCATACCTGGTAGGTATTTGATAACTACCAAAAGTAGTCAGATTGTGCCGAACTTGCGTTCGGAACATCTGTAGTGACGTAAGAATCGATCTGTGTCGGATTGAGACCGGTGGATCGTAGCTTACGTCACTATGTTCTACTTTTGCCGGTCTCTAGCCTTTAATAACTAAGGCGAATCAGCCTCGCCACAAATACGCTGCGGAATTCCAGCGTATTTGCGGTTGACCGCGTGATAACTAGAGGCCAATACCTCCATTAACAGTACACTAATGTGTTCAAGCTTAAATCTGAACTTTACTTCTTCAATATCAGATGAAGCAATAATACTGTCTGAATCTGATATTTCACCCTCAGAGGCTACCGGCGTATCCTCCTCATCAGACTTATGAGGGAGAGCAACCTGCGTAGCAGTAGGTGGAACAGAAACCTTACTATCTGAGTGTCTAATTTTCCTCTTGCGTTTTCCCAGCATAATAGACAGAAGATAGCTGTGCAGCAAAATCTGCAGGCAAATAAACTCCTCCAGGAGGCTGAGAAGAACTGCAGGGCACTGTATGTGACGCCATAGAGGCTTGGGACGTTTGAGGAGAAAGCTGTGGCATTGCCTGAACTGCATCATCCTGAGAGACATTGGGCTCAATGTATCTTCAAATTGAAGTGTTCTAGCTAAGCATGCAGCACAGAGTTGCATAGGCAAAACAATTTGTGCCTCTAGGCATAACAAGCATTTGTCAAAAAACACAAAGTCTTGGTCCATGTTCATAATACTAAATAAAAAATAATACTAAATAAAAAATTCCCCATTGACAGAGGCAAAGAGAATGACTGGGGATTATGGGTAGGGGAGTGACACTTAAGAGCATTGCTGTGGTGCTCTTTGCCTCCACCTGCTGGCCAGGAGTGATATACCCACTAGTAATTGAATGACATCGTGGACTCTCCATATCTTAGCAAAGAAAATACATTTACCAGAAAAAAAGGTACTGCTTTCTTGACATTCAGGGTAAGTGTTCCATTGTCGTCTTTTATTATGCACTTGTTAATTATGTAATTCTAATGTAATGGTCCTTCCTCTTCATTCTCTCTACTTACCTCCTTCTTTCTCTCTCTTTGCTCTCCCTTCCCATTCTACTTTCGCTTCTCTCACACTTCCCTCCTACCTCTCACTCCCCCCTTCTCTCCTCTCCCTCCCTTCTTTCTCCTACTCTTCTTACCTCTCATTTCTCTTCCTCACTCCTTTCCTTTTGCTCTGCTCTCTCTCCTCCTTCCTCTTGTGTCTCTCTCCCTCTCCTCATTGCTCTGGTTTTTCACACTTCTTTCCCTCCCCTCCTTCCTGTCGCTTCTTTCACCTTCCCCATTCCTCTTTCTTCTCTCTCACTCCTCTCCTTCCCTCCTCCTCCCCTCCTTCCTCTCTCTTCTCTTTCCCTCCCCTCCTTCCTCTCTCATCTCTCTCCCTCCCCCCTTCCACTCTTCTCTTTCCTTCCTCAGTTTCCTTCCTTCCTCTCTCTTCTCTCTCACTTCTCTCCTTCCCTCTTCCTCCCATCGTTCCTCTCTCTTCTCTTTCCCTCCCATATTTCAACTTGCTTCTCTCCCTCTCTCCTTCCTCTCTCTTCTCTGTCCCTCCCCTCCTTCCTCTCTCTTCTCCCTCCCTCCCCTTCCTCCTGTCATTTCTTTCTCCCTCCCCTCTTCCACTTTTTGTTCTCCTTACTCATTTTCCTTCCTTCCTCTCTCTCTTCTCAATCTCTCCTCTCCTTCCCTTCTCCTCCCCTCCTTTCTCTCTCTTCTCTTTCCCTCCCCTCCTTCCACTCTCCTTCCTCACTTTCCTTCCTTCCTCTCTCTTCTCTCTCTCTCACTCCTCTCCTTCCCTCTTCCTCCCTTCCTTTGTCTCTCTTTACTTTCCCTCCCCTATTTCCACTTGCTTCTCTCTCTCTCCTCTCTCTCTCTTCTCTCTCCCTTCCCTCCTTCCTTTTGATTCTCTCTTTTCTTCCTCTACTTCACTTTACTTCTTGTAGAAACAAAAGATCCGGCAAACCTCAAGGCGTTTTAGAAAGAAAGTCTCTTTTATTGCAGGAAAAGGAACAGGCTTAAAACAAATATAAAACAAAAAAGTCACAGCAGGACTAGTAATGTTGTCTCACGCGTTTCGGCTTCCAACTAGCCTTACTCATAGACATAGTCACTCTCAACCATTCAGGGCTTAAATAGCCCTAAGCTGATTGAAAATCCCAGACCTGCTGTGATCATGAACATATTTAAAGGGACCACACCATGGTACATTGAGAGGCAAATACCCTTATGACACAAATACCAATACTGCATATTTACAGAAAGGAAAGGTAAACAAAGGATTATAAATTTGTGTAAAATACAGTGGTTACGTAAAAAGTGGTATCTTATCCATAAGCATAACTGTGTTAATTCTATACTTGGAATAAAGCTATATTAGGGTCACGTTGGAATCCTTACAATTACACTCTGGATATTTGGGGGTGTTTTTGAAAAACATTATATGAAATGCTACTAGTTCAAAATAAATCCAACCCTTCCTTCCTAAATATTCAAATATGTACTCAACTGTTAACCCTGTTAATTATACATACATATTATTTTACCTAAATATTTTAAAGTCCACCATATAAGTACCACCAATCTGCAAGTATGTGTGCACAACTTTATATAACTTTATATAACTTTATATATACATGTCTCAAAGCTATAATCAATGAATTGACCCTAAGCTAAAAGTAAGGAACATAATGTCTTTAGATTAAATATTCAAATCATCTTCTTCGCCAGAAGTTAATGACATCGTGATCTATATTCAGACCTCCTGGTCTGCGAGTTTTTAACTGGAAAATCCAGTAGGCTTCTCTAAGCAAAACTCTCTGTGCTCTGTCACCCCCCCTAAAAGAGGGTCTAATATACTCAATGATCTGCCATTTTAAACTGCTCACATCTTGATTGTGCACCTGTATAAAATGTTGTGTCAAGCCTGAGCATTCAATTGATAGTTCAATATTTCTTAGGTGCTCAAGTATACGTGTCCGTGCTTCTCTAGTCGAGCACCCAACGTATTGCTTGTCACATAAAGAGCATTCTACAAGATACACAATATGTGTGGTTCTACAGTTGGTCAGATCAAGAATATTATAAACTTTCTGAGTCATTTTGGACTGAAAGGTACGTGTAGTCTTTGCGTAGCTACATGCTATGCACTTGCTGTAGTGACATTTGTAATGACCTTTTACTTGAAGCCAACTACTTGTAGATGTTTTATCCATCTTTAACATACTCGGTGAGAGTATATTCCCTAAGGTGCAACCCCTTTTGGCAACAAATTTACATCCTTCTGAGGTATAGTTCCTCAAACTGTCTTCTGCCGACAGTATGGGAAGATGTTTATTTACTATTTCACAGATAGCCCCAACCTGAGGACTAAATGTGGTAACAAAAGTAGGTTTATCCTTATCAAACTTCACTTTACTTCCCCTCCTTTTTCTTGCTCTCCTTCCTCTTACTTATTTCTTTCGTTCTCCCTTCCTCTCTCTTCTCTCTTCCTCCCCTCCTTCCTCTCTCTTCTCTCTTCCTCCCCTCCTTCCTCTCTCTTCTCTGCTCCTCCCTCCCTCCTCTCTCTCTCTCTTCTCTCTTCCTCCCCTCCTTCCTCTCTATCTTCTCTCTCCACTTCTTTCTCCCTCTCCTATTACCTCTCATTTCTCTCCCTCACTCCTTCCCTTTTGCTCCTCTCTCTCTCTCTCTCTCTCTCTCTCTCCTCCTTCCTCTTGTGTATCTCTCCCTCTCCTCATTGCTCTTGCTTCTATCTCCCTTTTCTCACATCTCTCCCTCCTTTCCTCTCCACTTCAGTTTCCCTCCCCTATTTCCATTTGCTTCTCTCTCTCTCCTTTCTCTCTCTTCTCTGTCCCTCCCCTCCTTCCTCTCTCTTCTCTCTCCCTCCCCTCCTTCCTGTCACTTCTTTCTCCCTCCCCTCCTTCCACTTTTCTCTCTCCTTCCTTAATTTCCTTCCTTCCTCACTCTTCTCTCTCACTCCTCTCCTTCCCTCCTCCTCCCCTCCTTCCTCTCTGTTTCTTTCCCTCCCCTCCTTCCTCTCTCTTGTCTCTTCCTCCCCTCCTTCCTCTCTCTTCCTCCCCTCCTTCCTCTCTCTCTTCCTCCCCTCCTTCTTCTCTCTCGCTTCTTTCTCCCTATCCTCTTGCCTCTCATTTCTTTCCCTCACTCCTTTCCCTTTGCTCTGCTCTCTTCTCCTTCCTCTTGTGTCTCTCTCTCTCCCTCTCCTCATTGCTCTCATATCTCCTTTTTCTCACTTCTCTCCCTCCCCTCATTCCTCTTTCTTTCTTTCCCTCCTATCCTACCTGTCACTTCTTTCTCCTTCCCCTCCTTCTTCTCCCTTCTCTCTCACTCCTCTTCTTTCCTCCTCCTCCCCTCCTTCCTCTCTCTTCTCTCTCCCTCCCCTCCTTCCTGTCACTTCTTTCTCCCTCCCCTCCTTCCACTCTTCTCTCTCCTTCCTCACTTTCCTTCCTTCCTCTCTCTTTTCTCTTACTCCTCTCCTTCCCTTTCCTCCTCTCCTTCCTCTCTCTTTTCTTTACCTCCCCTATTTCCACTTTCTTCTCTCTCTCCTTCCTCTATCTTTTCTCCCCCTTCCTTCCTTTCTCTTGATTCTTTATTTTCTTCCTCTGCTTCACTTTCCCTCCCCTCCTTCCTCTCGCTCTTCTTCCTCCCCTCCCTCCTCTCTCTTCTCTCTTCCTCCCCTTCCTCCCCTCCTTCCTCCCTCTTGTATCTTTCTCCCATCCATCCTCTCTCTCTTCTCTCTTCCTCCCCTCCTTCTTCTTTCTCTATTCTCTCTTCCACCCTCCTTCCTCTCTCTTATCTCTTCCCCCCCCTTCCTCTCTCTCTTCTCTCTTCATCCCACTCTTCCTCTTTCTCTTCCTCCCATCCTTCCTCTGTCGCTTCTCTCTTCATCCCACTCTTCCTCTCTCTCTTCTCTCTTCCTCCCCTCCTTCCTCCCTCTTCTATCTTTCTCCCATCCATCCTCTCTCTCTTCTCTCTTCCTCCCCTCCTTCTTCTTTCTCTATTCTCTCTTCCACCCTCCTTCCTCTCTCTTATCTCTTCCTCCCACCCTTCCTCTCTCTCTTCCTCCACTCCTTCCACTCTCTCTTCTCTCTTCATCCCACTCTTCCTCTTTCTCTTCCTCCCATCCTTCCTCTGTCGCTTCTCTCTTCATCCCACTCTTCCTCTCTCTCTTCCCTCTTCCTCCCATCCTTCCTCTCTCTTCTTTCTTCCTCCCCTCCTTCCTCTTGCTTCTATCTTCTATTACCATGCCCTCCTTACTCTTGATTCCCTTTCCCTCCCCTCCTTCCTTTCACTTCCCTTTCTTTCCCCACCTCCCTCTCACTTTTCTCTCCCTCCCCTTTTTCCTCTGCTCCTTCTGCCCCTGTAATCAAGTGCTCCCCCTGACCAGGATTTGTGCTTTATCTGACCTTCATTTGACTCACTATCTCTGGTTCCTTCAGGGTATTATCTAAGGAAACAATCTCTGTACAAATCAATAAGACTACCTTCCTATTTTTTGTTTACTCTAACTCTGAATCAGTGAGCGTTTACCATCAGTTTTATTCAAATTGCACCAGATTTAGATATATGTGAGGGGCATTAATTGGTTCTCCAATCTCTTCCCATCTTGTTTCATATAGTTTCTGTCCCATTGCAGCTCTGTGCCTTGTGCCCCTTTTTATTAACTGATCACAAAAGCATAGAGATATAGAACCACTAGATTCTGCAGTCTGCACATAGCCAATGAATTCCCTTATAGTATGTCCTTACCACCTCTACTGGAAGTCTGCTCCATGCACCAACCAACCTGTCTGTAAAGAAGAACTTCTGCACATTACACATGAACCTGTTGCCCTCCTGCCTGAGAACATGACCTCTTGTTCTAGTTTGGTCTGTATGTGAAAAATGCTTTGTTTTTGTTATTTTTGTTTATCTTCAAGTTTACTTTGTGCCTTTTCCCTGTCAGTTATTCAGTGACTTACCTCTGTTCTGTCTTAATCAGCAGTTCTGTTCCCCTGACACCGGCTTGTCTGTCTCTCAGCTCCTGACAGATGTCACTGTCTCTGTACCTCTCAGGTGTCTGTCCGTAGTTCTGTTCCCCTGACACCGGCTTGTCTGTCTCTCAGCTCCTGACAGATGTCACTGTCTCTGTACCTCTCAGGTGTCTGTCCGTAGTTCTGTTCCCCTGACACCGGCTTGTCTGTCTCTCAGCTCCTGACAGATGTCACTGTCTCTGTACCTCTCAGGTGTCTGTCCGTAGTTCTGTTCCCCTGACACCGGCTTGTCTGTCTCTCAGCTCCTGACAGATGTCACTGTCTCTGTACCTCTCAGGTGTCTGTCCGTAGTTCTGTTCCCCTGACACCGGCTTGCCTGTCTCTCAGCTCCTGACAGATGTCACTGTCTCTGTACCTCTCAGGTGTCTGTCCGTAGTTCTGTTCCCCTGACACCGGCTTGTCTGTCTCTCAGCTCCTGACAGATGTCACTGTCTCTGTACCTCTCAGGTGTCTGTCCGTAGTTCTGTTCCCCTGACACCGGCTTGTCTGTCTCTCAGCTCCTGATAGATGTCACTGTCTCTGTGCCTCTCAGGTGTCTGTCAGTAGTTCTGATCCCCTGACACCGTCTTGTCTGTCTCTCAGCTCCTGACAGATGTCACTGTCTCTGTGCCTCTCAGGTGTCTGTCAGTAGTTCTGATCCCCTGACACCGGCTTGTCTGTCTCTCAGCTCCTGACAGATGTCACTGTGCCTCTCTGTACTCTCAGATATCGGTCTATTTATTATACACTGCTGCTTTTATTTAAATCTACTTTTGATGCTGTAAGTCTCCTACTTTGCTGTATGATGACACATTTGTGTCTAATCCAACCACAGTTCAATAGTGAGTGGGGCGGACAAAGAGGCAGGAGGGGGGGCAGGGATGTAGACTGTGAGTGGACAGGCTGGGGATTCCAGGAAATAATATGTACTTTATACTGTATTATTATTCTGCACTAGAGTCACAGTGAGCTGTGTTATACACAGTGGACTAGATTACAAGTGGCGCGGTAAATCTTTTTTAGGGAAAACTCTGCTAGAGTTAAGTATTTTGTGCATGTCAGGTTGCGCTCGTATTACAAGTTCCAAAAAAACGTATTTTGCGCTAACATTAACCTGAAGAGCGCAAATATCCTAACTTGAGTTTTCTCGTGCACGTGAAAGTAATCCCAGATAGAAATCTAACACCCTACATGCGCAAACTACATCGCATAGAAGTCAATAGAGAAAAAAAGTGAAAAAAACTTAACACCCTACCATAAGCCTCTAGCCTATTAACCCCTAAACTGCCATCCCCTCACATCTCAAAGTACCTAAATAAACTATTAGCCCCTAAACTGCCATCCCCTCACATCTCAAAGTACCTAAATAAACTATTAGCCCCTAAACCGCCATCCCCTCACATCTCAAAGTACCTAAATAAACTATTAACCCCTAAACTGCCATCCCCACATCTCAAAGTACCTAAATAAACTATTAACCCCTAAACTGCCATCCCCTCACATCTCAAAGTACCTAAATAAACTATTAGCCCCTAAACCGCCATCCCCACATCTCAAAGTACCTAAATAAACTATTAGCCCCTAAACCGCCATCCCCTCACATCTCAAAGTACCTAAATAAACTATTAGCCCCTAAACTGCCATCCCCTCACATCTCAAAGTACTTAAATAAACTATTAGCCCCTAAACCGCCATCCCCTCACATCTCAAAGTACCTAAATAAACTATTAGCCCCTAAACCGCCATCCCCTCACATCTCAAAGTACTTAAATAAACTATTAGCCCCTAAACCGCCATCCCCTCATATCTCAAAGTACTTAAATAAACTATTAGCCCCTAAACCGCCATCCCCTCACATCTCAAAGTACCTAAATAAACTATTAACCCCTAAACTGCCATCCACTCACATCTCAAAGTACCTAAATAAACTATTAGCCCCTAAACCGCCATCCCCTCACATCTCAAAGTACCTAAATAAACTATTAGCCCCTAAACTGCCACCCCCATATCTCAAAGTACCTAAATAAACTATTAGCCCCTAAACTGCCACCCCCATATCTCAAAGTACCTAAATAAACTATTAGCCCCTAAACTGCCATCCCCTCACATCTCAAAGTACCTAAATAAACTATTAACCCCTAAACTGCCACCCCCCACATCTCAAAGTACCTAAATAAACTATTAACCCCTAAACCGCCACCCCCCACATCTCAAAGTACCTAAATAAACTATTAACCCCTAAACTGCCATCCCCTCACATCTCAAAGTACCTAAATAAACTATTAACCCCTAAACTGCCATCCCCTCACATCTCAAAGTACCTAAATAAACTATTAACCCCTAAACCGCCATCCCCACATCTCAAAGTACCTAAATAAACTATTAACCCCTAAACCGCCACCCCCCACATCTCAAAGTACCTAAATAAACTATTAACCCCAAAACTGCTATCCCCTCACATCTCAAAGTACCTAAATAAACTATTAGCCCCTAAACTGCTATCCCCTCACATCTCAAAGTACCTAAATAAACTATTAGCCCCTAAACTGCCATCCCCACATCTCAAAGTACCTAAATAAACTATTAGCCCCTAAACCGCCAGCCCCTCACATCTCAAAGTACCTAAATAAACTATTAACCCCAAAACTGCCATCCCCTCACATATCAAAGTACCTAAATAAACTATTAGCCCCTAAACCGCCATCCCCACATCTCAAAGTACCTAAATAAACTATTAGCCCCTAAACCGCCATCCCCACATCTCAAAGTACCTAAATAAACTGTTAACCCCTAAATTGCCATCCCCTCACATCTCAAAGTACCTAAATAAACTATTAGCCCCTAAACTGCCATCCCCTCACATCTCAAAGTACCTAAATAAACTATTAGCCCCTAAACTGCCATCCCCTCACATCTCAAAGTACCTAAATAAACTATTAACCCCTAAACTGTCATCCAATCACATCTCAAAGTACCTAAATAAACTATTAACCCCTAAACTGCCATCCCCACATCTCAAAGTACCTAAATAAACTATTAGCCCCTAAACCGCCATCCCCTCACATCTCAAAGTACCTAAATAAACTATTAACCCCTAAACCGCCATCCCCTCACATCTCAAAGTACCTAAATAAACTATTAACCCCTAAACTGCCATCCCCTCACATCTCAAAGTACCTAAATAAACTATTAGCCCCTAAACTGCCATCCCCTCACATCTCAAAGTACCTAAATAAACTATTAACCCCTAAACTGCCATCCCCACATCTCAAAGTACCTAAATAAACTATTAGCCCCTAAACCGCCAGCCCCTCACATCTCAAAGTACCTAAATAAACTATTAACCCCAAAACTGCCATCCCCTCACATATCAAAGTACCTAAATAAACTATTAGCCCCTAAACCGCCATCCCCACATCTCAAAGTACCCAAATAAACTATTAGCCCCTAAACCGCCATCCCCACATCTCAAAGTACCTAAATAAACTGTTAACCCCTAAATTGCCATCCCCTCACATCTCAAAGTACCTAAATAAACTATTAGCCCCTAAACTGCCATCCCCTCACATCTCAAAGTACCTAAATAAACTATTAGCCCCTAAACTGCCATCCCCTCACATCTCAAAGTACCTAAATAAACTATTAACCCCTAAACTGTCATCCAATCACATCTCAAAGTACCTAAATAAACTATTAACCCCTAAACTGCCATCCCCACATCTCAAAGTACCTAAATAAACTATTAGCCCCTAAACTGCCATCCCCTCACATCTCAAAGTACCTAAATAAACTATTAACCCCTAAACTGTCATCCAATCACATCTCAAAGTACCTAAATAAACTATTAACCCCTAAACTGCCATCCCCACATCTCAAAGTACCTAAATAAACTATTAGCCCCTAAACCGCCATCCCCTCACATCTCAAAGTACCTAAATAAACTATTAACCCCTAAACCGCCATCCCCTCACATCTCAAAGTACCTAAATAAACTATTAACCCCTAAACTGCCATCCCCTCACATCTCAAAGTACCTAAATAAACTATTAGCCCCTAAACTGCCATCCCCTCACATCTCAAAGTACCTAAATAAACTATTAGCCCCTAAACTGCCATCCCCTCACATCTCAAAGTACCTAAATAAACTATTAACCCCTAAACTGCTATCCCCCCACAATGCAAAGTCATAAACATCTAAACCCCCTAACCTAACACCCCCTAACTTAACCCAAATTAAAATACCTCTAAGTTTACAAAAAATCCTTACTACCTTAAAAAAAATGTAAAATTAAATAAAAACCTAATCTTACCTACTAAAAATAAAAAAACCTATCATTACAGAAAATAAAAAAAGTAATTACCAAAAAAAAATAAAAAAAATGTAATCCTATTCTAAATCAACCAGGAAAAACACCCCAAAATAAAAAAAACAGAATTTATGTTTACCTGATAAATTACTTTCTCCAACGGTGTGTCCGGTCCACGGCGTCATCCTTACTTGTGGGATATTCTCTTCCCCAACAGGAAATGGCAAAGAGCCCAGCAAAGCTGGTCACATGATCCCTCCTAGGCTCCGCCTACCCCAGTCATTCGACCGACGTTAAGGAGGAATATTTGCATAGGAGAAACCATATGATACCGTGGTGACTGTAGTTAAAGAAAATAAATTATCAGACCTGATTAAAAAACCAGGGCGGGCCGTGGACCGGACACACCGTTGGAGAAAGTAATTTATCAGGTAAACATAAATTCTGTTTTCTCCAACATAGGTGTGTCCGGTCCACGGCGTCATCCTTACTTGTGGGAACCAATACCAAAGCTTTAGGACACGGATGATGGGAGGGAGCAAATCAGGTCACCTAGATGGAAGGCACCACGGCTTGCAAAACCTTTCTCCCAAAAATAGCCTCAGAAGAAGCAAAAGTATCAAACTTGTAAAATTTGGTAAAAGTGTGCAGTGAAGACCAAGTCGCTGCCCTACATATCTGATCAACAGAAGCCTCGTTCTTGAAGGCCCATGTGGAAGCCACAGCCCTAGTGGAATGAGCTGTGATTCTTTCGGGAGGCTGCCGTCCGGCAGTCTCGTAAGCCAATCTGATGATGCTTTTAATCCAAAAAGAGAGAGAGGTAGAAGTTGCTTTTTGACCTCTCCTTTTACCGGAATAAACAACAAACAAGGAAGATGTTTGTCTAAAATCCTTTGTAGCATCTAAATAGAATTTTAGAGCGCGAACAACATCCAAATTGTGCAACAAACGTTCCTTCTTCGAAACTGGTTTCGGACACAGAGAAGGTACGATAATCTCCTGGTTAATGTTTTTGTTAGAAACAACTTTTGGAAGAAAACCAGGTTTAGTACGTAAAACCACCTTATCTGCATGGAACACCAGATAAGGAGGAGAACACTGCAGAGCAGATAATTCTGAAACTCTTCTAGCAGAAGAAATTGCAACCAAAAACAAAACTTTCCAAGATAATAACTTAATATCAACGGAATGTAAGGGTTCAAACGGAACCCCCTGAAGAACTGAAAGAACTAAGTTGAGACTCCAAGGAGGAGTCAAAGGTTTGTAAACAGGCTTGATTCTAACCAGAGCCTGAACAAAGGCTTGAACATCTGGCACAGCTGCCAGCTTTTTGTGAAGTAACACAGACAAGGCAGAAATCTGTCCCTTCAGGGAACTTGCAGATAATCCTTTTTCCAATCCTTCTTGAAGGAAGGATAGAATCTTAGGAATCCTAACCTTGTCCCAAGGGAATCCTTTAGATTCACACCAACAGATATATTTTTTCCAAATTTTGTGGTAAATCTTTCTAGTTACAGGCTTTCTGGCCTGAACAAGAGTATCGATAACAGAATCTGAGAACCCTCGCTTCGATAAGATCAAGCGTTCAATCTCCAAGCAGTCAGCTGGAGTGAGACCAGATTCGGATGTTCGAACGGACCTTGAACAAGAAGGTCTCGTCTCAAAGGTAGCTTCCATGGTGGAGCCGATGACATATTCACCAAATCTGCATACCAAGTCCTGCGTGGCCACGCAGGAGCTATCAAGATCACCGACGCCCTTTCCTGATTGATCCTGGCTACCAGCCTGGGGATGAGAGGAAACGGCGGGAATACATAAGCTAGTTTGAAGGTCCAAGGTGCTACTAGTGCATCCACTAGAGCCGCCTTGGGATCCCTGGATCTGGACCCGTAGCAAGGAACTTTGAAGTTCTGACGAGAGGCCATCAGATCCATGTCTGGAATGCCCCACAGTTGAGTGACTTGGGCAAAGATTTCCGGATGGAGTTCCCACTCCCCCGGATGCAATGTCTGACGACTCAGAAAATCCGCTTCCCAATTTTCCACTCCTGGGATGTGGATAGCAGACAGGTGGCAGGAGTGAGACTCCGCCCATAGAATGATTTTGGTCACTTCTTCCATCGCCAGGGAACTCCTTGTTCCCCCCTGATGGTTGATGTACGCAACAGTTGTCATGTTGTCTGATTGAAACCGTATGAACTTGGCCCTCGCTAGCTGAGGCCAAGCCTTGAGAGCATTGAATATCGCTCTCAGTTCCAGAATATTTATCGGTAGAAGAGATTCTTCCCGAGACCAAAGACCCTGAGCTTTCAGGGATCCCCAGACCGCGCCCCAGCCCATCAGACTGGCGTCGGTCGTGACAATGACCCACTCTGGTCTGCGGAAGGTCATCCCTTGTGACAGGTTGTCCAGGGACAGCCACCAACGGAGTGAGTCTCTGGTCCTCTGATTTACTTGTATCCTCGGAGACAAGTTTGTATAGTCCCCATTCCACTGACTGAGCATGCACAGTTGTAATGGTCTTAGATGAATGCGCGCAAAAGGAACTATGTCCATTGCCGCTACCATCAAACCTATCACTTCCATGCACTGCGCTATGGAAGGAAGAGGAACGGAATGAAGTATCCGACAAGAGTCTAGAAGTTTTGTTTTTCTGGCCTCTATCAGAAAAATCCTCATTTCTAAAGAGTCTATTATTGTTCCCAAGAAGGGAACCCTTGTTGACGGAGATAGAGAACTCTTTTCCACGTTCACTTTCCATCCGTGAGATCTGAGAAAGGCCAGGACGATGTCCGTGTGAGCCTTTGCTTGAGGAAGGGACGACGCTTGAATCAGAATGTCGTCCAAGTAAGGTACTACAGCAATGCCCCTTGGTCTTAGCACAGCTAGAAGGGACCCTAGTACCTTTGTGAAAATCCTTGGAGCAGTGGCTAATCCGAAAGGAAAGGAATGCTTGTCCAGGAATGCGAACCTTAGGAACCGATGATGTTCCCTGTGGATAGGAATATGTAGATACGCATCCTTTAAATCCACCGTGGTCATGAATTGACCTTCCTGGATGGAAGGAAGAATTGTTCGAATGGTTTCCATTTTGAACGATGGAACCTTGAGAAACTTGTTGAAGATCTTGAGATCTAAGATTGGTCTGAACGTTCCCTCTTTTTTTGGGAACTATGAACAGATTGGAGTAGAACCCCATCCCTTGTTCTCCTAATGGAACAGGATGAATCACTCCCATTTTTAACAGGTCTTCTACACAACGTAAGAATGCCTGTCTTTTTATGTGGTCTGAAGACAACTGAGACCTGTGGAACCTCCCCCTTGGGGGAGGCCCCTTGAATTCCAGAAGATAACCTTGGGAGACTATTTCTAGCGCCCAAGGATCCAGAACATCTCTTGCCCAAGCCTGAGCGAAGAGAGAGAGTCTGCCCCCCACCAGATCCGGTCCCGGATCGGGGGCCAACATTTCATGCTGTCTTGGTAGTAGTGGCAGGTTTTTTGGCCTGCTTTCCCTTGTTCCAGCCTTGCATTGGTCTCCAAGCTTGCTTGGCTTGAGAAGTATTACCCTCTTGCTTAGAGGACGTAGCACTTTGGGCTGGTCCGTTTCTACGAAAGGGACGAAAATTAGGTTTATTTTTGGCCTTGAAAGGCCGATCCTGAGGAAGGGCGTGGCCCTTACCCCCAGTGATATCAGAGATAATCTCTTTCAAGTCAGGGCCAAACAGCGTTTTCCCCTTGAAAGGAATGTTAAGTAGCTTGTTCTTGGAAGACGCATCAGCTGACCAAGATTTCAACCAAAGCGCTCTGCGCGCCACAATAGCAAACCCAGAATTCTTAGCCGCTAACCTAGCCAATTGCAAAGTGGCGTCTAGGGTGAAAGAATTAGCCAATTTGAGAGCATTGATTCTGTCCATAATCTCCTCATAAGGAGGAGAATCACTATCGACCGCCTTTACCAGCTCATCGAACCAGAAACACGCGGCTGTAGCGACAGGGACAAAGCATGAAATTGGTTGTAGAAGGTAACCCTGCTGAACAAACATCTTTTTAAGTAAACCTTCTAATTTTTTATCCATAGGATCTTTGAAAGCACAACTATCTTCTATGGGTATAGTGGTGCGTTTGTTTAAAGTGGAAACCGCTCCCTCGACCTTGGGGACTGTCTGCCATAAGTCCTTTCTGGGGTCGACCATAGGAAACAATTTTTTAAATATGGGGGGAGGGACGAAAGGAATACCGGGCCTTTCCCATTCTTTATTTACAATGTCCGCCACCCGCTTGGGTATAGGAAAAGCTTCTGGGAGCCCCGGGACCTCTAGGAACTTGTCCATTTTACATAGTTTCTCTGGGATGACCAACTTGTCACAATCATCCAGAGTGGATAATACCTCCTTAAGCAAATGAATCGATTTAGCCCAGAAAAAGTCTACAGTCTTAATAAGCCCTTGTGAAGCCCTTATTTACTATCTTAATAAACATGGCTTACCGGATCCCATAGGGAAAATGACAGCTTCCAGCATTACATCGTCTTGTTAGAATGTGTCATACCTCAAGCAGCAAGAGACTGCTCACTGTTCCCCCAACTGAAGTTAATTCCTCTCAACAGTCCTGTGTGGAACAGCCATGGATTTTAGTAACGGTTGCTAAAATCATTTTCCTCATACAAACAGAAATCTTCATTTCTTTTCTGTTTCTGAGTAAATAGTACATACCAGCACTATTTTAAAATAACAAACTCTTGATTGAATAATAAAAACTACAGTTAAACACTAAAAAACTCTAAGCCATCTCCGTGGAGATGTTGCCTGTACAACGGCAAAGAGAATGACTGGGGTAGGCGGAGCCTAGGAGGGATCATGTGACCAGCTTTGCTGGGCTCTTTGCCATTTCCTGTTGGGGAAGAGAATATCCCACAAGTAAGGATGACGCCGTGGACCGGACACACCTATGTTGGAGAAAGCCCTATTCTAAAACTAAACTACCAATAGCCTTTAAAAGGGCCTTTTGTAGGGCATTGCCCTAAACCGATCATCTCTTTTAGGAAAAAAAAAAATATCACCGCCTTACCCAGCTGTTTTTTTGGCCCGGGATCACATGGGACATTTGACACTACTGCCGGACGTGTGATACTTGTCAGAGGGTGGGCAAGAGGGGTGACCACTCCAAATATTTCCTATACCCCCTACCGATCATCCCTGAGCCCTTTAGTCAGATTGCCGTAGACCTGGTTGGACCGCTACCCCGCCCCCAGTCCCTCTGGTAAGAGATATTTCTTGATGATGGTAGATTATGCCACTCGGTACCTGGAGGTAATCCCCCTGACAAACATTCATCCGGAGACAGTGGCGGGGGCCCTGATTCAGATATTTGCCAGGGTGGGTTTCCCTTGAAACATACTCTCGGACCTGGGAACTCAGTTTACCACTGAATTGACCCAGCAACTCTGAAAGCTATGTGGAATATGACCCCTGCATAGCTCCCCTTACTACCCCTAGATCAACTGTGTGAAAGGTTCAATAGAACCCTGAAGCAATTGGGTTGGGAGAAGATCCTGCCTCACCTCCTGTTTGCATACAGGGAGGTGCCACAGGAATCCACTTTCTTCTCCCCCTTTGAGTTATTGTATGGGTGAAGGGTGAGGGGGCCCTTAGACTTACTTAGAGCCCACTGGGAAGAAGGGGAAGGGGGATAAGGAGACCTACATTGTAGGGTAAGTTTTAACCTTAAGGGACCAACTGAAAGAGCTCACGGACACCGTCCAAGAGAACCTTCAGTATGCGCTGGGATGGCAGAAGCATTGGTATGATTGCACCGCACGGTACCGTACCCTGGCTGTGGAACAGACCGTTCTCGCCCTAAAGCCGACCAAAGCAGACAAGTTACATGCCACCTTGCAAGGATCTTACATGGTGGTGAAACAGATTTGTGACACCACCTACCTGGTAGCTAAATGTTCAGATGAAAGAGTTCAGTGAACTTTTCATGTGAATATGCTCAAAGCATACCAGGGGAGGTGTCAGAAGAGGTAGCTGCCATATGTGCTCCCACTGGGGAAGACTCAGAAAGCCTTCCCCTGCCGGTACTTAGCGGGCAGGCTAGTGATGGTGTAGGCTTTGAGGCAGTCAGCTTAGACAAGCAGTTAGGGACAGAAGGAGCAGGTCAGGAGGGCCCTTAGCCAGCATCAGGAAATGTTCTCTACAGCCCCTGGGTAAACTACCATGGCAATGCACCATGTGGAGCCCCTGGGACAATCGCCTCTATGGCAGGCAGCCTACCGGGTACCCGAGGCAGCTAGGGAAGGGATGAAGAAGGAGATCAGGGAGATACTTGATCTAGGAGTCATTAGCCACTGGGCATCCCCAGCAGTGTTGGTGGCAAAGCGGGATGGTACGACCCACTTTCACGTTGATTATAGGAAACTTAACAACCGCACAATGACTGACGCTTACCAGATGCCTGAGTGGATGAATTCCTAGACCGCATACCTCTGGGAAACTTTCTGACCACCCTTGACCTATGCAAAGAGTACTGGTAAATTCCACTGGACATGGAAGTGATTCCGAAGTCGGCATTTATCACCCCACTCGGGCCTGTACCAGTTTCCGATCATGCAGTTTGGGATGAAAAATGCTCCAGCGACTTTCCAGCGAATGGTAGATCCGCTCCTCAATTACCTCCAGGACTATGCCTGTGCATATCTGGATGACATTGCAATCTACAGTGATACCTGGGAAGAGCATCTGCTCCACCTAGGTACCGTGTTGGACCACATTAGGGCTGGGGGACTAACGCTAAAGTCAGAGAAGTGCAGCATAGGGCTGTCCAAGGTTCAGTACGTTGGACATTGGGTGGGCTGTGGGTGACGGCGACCTGAACCTGCGAAGGTTGAGGTGGTTGCCAAGTGGCCCACCCCCGGACAAAAACTCAGGTCTTGGCTTTCCTACGGATGGCAGGGTATTACCGTATCTTTGTCCCTGACTACAGCACAATTGCCAAACCCCTTACTGATAAGTCCTGTGGTCCCCAGAGTGTGAAGCTGCCTTTCAATGACTCAAGAGCGCTTCAACATCCGCACCCATTTCAGCTGCTCCTGTCCCAAACAAACGTTTTTGTGTCCACACAGATGCCTCTACTTTCGGGTTGGGAGCAGTACTAAGCCAAGTGGGGGCACCCAGTGAGCACCCAGTGGCATACAGCAGCCGAAAGCTTTTACCCCAGGAAGTCTGGTATGCCGCAAAAGAGAAGGAGTGTTTGCCACTGGTGTGGGTATTAAAAAAGTACCTTTATGGATGCTCGTTCATGGTGCTCACTGATCACAACCCTTTGCTCAGGCTCAACCGGGTTGCCGGAGACAATGGGCGCTTACTGCGCTGGAGCCTTGCCCTGCAGTTCTGCAACTTTACTGTACAATATCGACCTGGAAAGCAAAATGGGAATGCTGATGGCCTTTCCGGTGGCAAACAGATTTATAAGTAAAATGTACAATGAGATGCAAAAAAGAGAGATTTTGCAGCGCAAAGAAAAAAGACTGTTGGTTACTGGACTAGTTAAATACTAAAACCCACTATCAGAGTAAACAAAAAATAAGTGTAATCAAAATTCAATTCTTTGAAATACAATTGACAACTACATTCACACAAAATAACTTTATTGGAAAAAATATTAAGGTAGTAGTCCGGCTGGACTAGTACTCACGCATACTCACACACATACGGTTTAAAACTTGCTGGAACTCAGACTGTGTAATTTGATCTGAATTGCACCTTATTAAATATACATCACTTCTTAACAGGAGGTATTAGAGTATTTGTGTATATATAAGTAATCAACTCCTGTAGATAAGTGAGTATGTTATTAGTAGTGGTAGTAGAGTGTATCTAATAAGTACTTATACAAAAAAAAGGCACCACAATAATATAAATAGTATCCGATTAAATTTCCGGTTTGTGTGCTAAGAAATGTAACGTCTACAGTACACTCGATGTATGTATGTTAGTCAAACAGTCAAAAGTAAAGCTGGTGGTTTACTGTGTTTCTAAAGTTTAATCATTGCCAGTATTGTAAAGTGTATTAAATTGGTATTAAAGGACCCCGGTCACAGCAAAGTCATTGGTGATTTTAAAGTACGGTATATACCTTTAAATTAATTAGAGAATCAAATGCACTTTATATGCATAATGCACATATGCATCATTAAATATAATATTAATGTATGACTTATACAACCAATTATTAACTTTGCTTAAAAAAAAAATAGAAATTAAATTTTCAGTTCAACCTTGCTGAATAAAAATATACCAACAGGTTACCCACGAATGGAAAGATATGCTGAGCTGAGCTAAAAAAGGTCTCTTCTATAGCTGAGGCCTGTTTAAACATTAGCTATCTTTGGAGCTTATAGTTCAACCTTGCTAAGTATAAATATACCAACAGGTTACCCACGAATGGAAAGATATACTGAGCTGAACTAAAGAAAGGGCTCTTCTATAGCGGAGGCCTGTTTAACCATTAGCTATCACTGTATATAACTCTGAACACAGGTTACCCACGAATGGAAAGAAATTTGCTAATCTTAGACTGAAAAAGGTCTCTTCTATAGCGGAGGCCTTGTTTAACATTAACTGCCACTGTCTGTAAGCGTAATCACTACGGTGCAATTGGATATTAAGGCTGAGTCAGCTATTAAAATCGAGGTTCCATAACCTCGTGCAGGTGCTCCACAACTACTTCCTACCTAGGTGTGTTTGATGCCCGTCTGACGTGGTGCAATAGTATCCACACTCGATGTCGAGTGTGGATACTATTGGCTCCAGCAGAAGAACTACAGGAACACTCCACCCACGATCCGGTTACCCGATAGGTCCTCCGTGCACCACGTCAGACAGGCATCAAACACACCTGGGTAGGAAGTAGTTGCGGAAGAAATTCAAACGGCGGCACGCCGACTGGAGAAACAGCAAACTCAGCTTGTACACAGAAGCACTCTTCTCAGAACCCACGGCATCATGAAGAAGTTCAAAAAACACGGAGGTAAGGGATATCGGAGGTCCGGTTAGGGGGAGTCTAGCTGTTAACTTTTAACTTTCAACTATAACATTGGGATTTTTTAACAGTCTCAGGACAAGTTGTGGCCACAACTTAGGAATATCCTATCAGATACATCACAAAAGGATTACAATATCTGAACTCACTGAACATTATTAAGTTTTAAATTGTATTTTTTACAGGGTATGGACATGCTCTAATATGTATGCTTATATGGTATGAAACACCTTATGAATTGCCTATACCAGTAGAACCTGTTTTTTTAACCAAGTCGTAAGTAAACGCTTTTTTTCTTATACAACTGCTCAGTTTTATTATTTATTTATAAAGTTGGAGTAAAAATATATTTATAATATTGCGCATGTATCACAGATATAATTTCTAAGTTTAAAGGAATATAGAACAAAAGAGTATTGAAAGTCAGTAATCTGTACACTATAACCAGAACCTATAAGAACAGGAGTAATTTAAACAGCATCCGATGCAGATGGAATAAATTATATACGTACATATACACGTACACTTCACCTCACACTCAATTTGAAACAATATAATTGTTGCATCAGGCAATTCTACAGTTGCCGATTAGGAGAATAATCACTAACACATTTTTTTATCACCAGTGTTGTAACACGAGGTAAACACTTTGTAGTAGATTCACATTTACAATATAAACACAGGCATACAGGGAGTGCAGAATTATTAGGCAAATGAGTATTTTGACCACAACATCCTCTTTATGCATGTTGTCTTACTCCAAGCTGTATAGGCTCGAAAGCCTACTACCAATTAAGCATATTAGGTGATGTGCATCTCTGTAATGAGAAGGGGTGTGGTCTAATGACATCAACACCCTATATCAGGTGTGCATAATTATTAGGCAACTTCCTTTCCTTTGGCAACATGGGTCAAAAGAAGGACTTGACAGGCTCAGAAAAGTAAAAAATAGTGAGATATCTTGCAGAGGGATGCAGCACTCTTAAAATTGCAAAGCTTCTGAAGCGTGATCATCGAACAATCAAGCGTTTCATTCAAAATAATCAACAGGGTCGCAAGAAGCGTGTGGAAAAACCAAGGCGCAAAATAACTGCCCATGAACTGAGAAAAATCAAGCGTGCAGCTGCCAAGATGCCACTTGCCACCAGTTTGGCCATATTTCAGAGCTGCAACATCACTGGAGTGCCCAAAAGCACAAGGTGTGCAATACTCAGAGACATGGCCAAGGTAAGAAAGGCTGAAAGACGACCACCACTGAACAAGACACACAAGCTGAAACGTCAAGACTGGGCCAAGAAATATCTCAAGACTGATTTTTCTAAGGTTTTATGGACTGATGAAATGAGAGTGAGTCTTGATGGGCCAGATGGATGGGCCCGTGGCTGGATTGGTAAAGGGCAGAGAGCTCCGACGCCAGCAAGGTGGAGGTGGAGTACTGGTTTGGGCTGGTATCATCAAAGATGAGCTTGTGGGGCCTTTTCGGGTTGAGGATGGAGTCAAGCTCAACTCCCAGTCCTACTGCCAGTTTCTGGAAGACACCTTCTTCAAGCAGTGGTACAGGTAGAAGTCTGCATCCTTCAAGAAAAACATGATTTTCATGCAGGACAATGCTCCATCACACGCGTCCAAGTACTCCACAGCGTGGCTGGCAAGAAAGGGTATAAAAGAAGAAAATCTAATGACATGGGCTCCTTGTTCACCTGATCTGAACCTCATTGAGAACCTGTGGTCCATCATCAAATGTGAGCTTTACAAGGAGGGAAAACAGTACACCTCTCTGAACAGTGTCTGGGAGGCTGTGGTTGCTGCTGCACGCAATGTTGATGGTGAACAGATCAAAACACTGACAGAATCCATGGATGGCAGGCTTTTGAGTGTCCTTGCAAAGAAAGGTGGCTATATTGGTCACTGATTTGTTTTTGTTTTGTTTTTGAATGTCAGAAATGTATATTTGTGAATGTTGAGATGTTATATTGGTTTCACTGGTAAAAATAAATAATTGAAATGGGTATATATTTGTTTTTTGTTAAGTTGCCTAATAATTATGCACAGTAATAGTCACCTGCACACACAGATATCCCCCTAAAATAGCTATAACTAAAAACAAACTAAAAACTACTTCCAAAACTATTCAGCTTTGATATTAATGAGTTTTTTGGGTTCATTGAGAACATGGTTGTTGTTCAATAATAAAATGAATCCTCAAAAATACAACTTGCCTAATAATTCTGCACTCCCTGTATTAATTAATGATTTTCGTGAGAATATTTTAAGGATTTTATGGAATAGTTAATAGAATCACAGTCCAACTCACAGCTCTTTTCGAGCGCTCCACACCCCCACCTTGCACACTTTCACATAATCTGATATTGGGAACATATCAGACTTGGGGAAGCAAGTTGAGTCTGATCTACACTTCACTCCACAAACTCTTTTTTGTTTTTCTATCAAACCCTAAACCACAGTTTCCCGACATCACCGACACTAACTAAACCTATTAACCTCTAAACCGCAGTTCCCCAACATCGCCGACACTAACTAAAACACTAAATAAACCTATTAACCCCTAAATCGATGTTCCCAAATATTGCCAACGCTAACTAAACCTATTAACACGTAAAAACAGAGTTCCCCGATATTAACCCCTAAACCGCAGTTCCCCGACACTAACTAAACCTTTTAACCTCTAAACCACAGTTCTCCAACATCGCCAACACTAACTGAAACAGTAAATAAACCTATTAACCCCTAAACAGCTGCCCCCTACATCACCAACACTAACTAAAGCTATTAACCACTAGACCGCCGCCCCCCACATCACAGCAACCTATCAAACTACACCCCCTAACTTCAACATAATTAAAATAGACCTAAACTAAAGTTACAATGATTAATTAATGACCTATTTCAAAAATAATACAAATTTACCTGTGAAATAAAAATAAAACCTAAGCTAGCTACAATATAACTATTTACTAACTACCTAGTTAAAATAGAAAGTTACCTGTGAAAAAAATGAAACCTAAGCTAAACTAAAAAAAACCTAACATTACAAAAAATAAAAAAGCTAAAATTACTAAAAAATTAAAACTACAATTAAAAAGAATAAAAAAGCTACCATTACAAAAAATAACAAAGGAAACTATCCAAAACAATAAAAATTATTCCTATTCTAATACCCCGTTTTAAAAAAATAAAATAAAAAACCTAATCTATAATAAACTACCGAGGACCCTTAAAAGGTCCTTTTGTAGGGAATTGCCCTAAAGTTAACAGCTCTTTTGCGAAAAAAATAAAAACAAACACTGCCTAACATTACAAACCCCCACCCCCAAACCAACAAAATAAAAATAAACCTAATCTACCCATTGCCCCGAAAAGGGCATTTGTATGGACATTGCCCTTAAAAGGGCATTCAGCTCTTTTTCGGCCCATTAAAAATAAAAAATGCCCAATCTAAAAAAAAAAAAAAAACACCCCAAAAATAAAAAACCCTAATCTATAATAAACTACCAAGGGCCCTTAAAAGGGCCTTAGTTAACAGCTCTTTTGCTAAAAAAAATTACCAAAAACATTACAAACCCCACTCCCCCCCCCCCAAACCCACAAAAAAAAACCTAACTAAAAAAATCCTAATCTACCCACTGCCATGAAAAGGGCATTTGTATGGGCATTGCCCTTAAAAGGGCATTCAGATCTTTTTATTGCCCTTAAAAGGGCATTCAGCTCTTTTTCGGCCCATTAAAATAAAAAAGCCCTACTCTAAAAAAATAAAAAAAAATAAAAAAAATACCTAACACTAACCCCAAAATCGGTACTCACAGTTGCTGAAGTTCGGCAAAAGATCTTCATCCCAGCGGCAAAGCATCTTCATCCAGATGGCTCCATCTGTATCCATCGTGACACCGGCATCTTCTATATCATCCGAGCGGAGGAGGAATGGTCGGTGGATACGGGAAGGTGGAGGTCCATGCGTAGTTCCATAGGTCCGACGTGGAGGTCCTCTTCATGCGATCGACCGCTGCACACTGAAGATTGAATGCAAGGTACCCCTTTTATATTGGGGTACCGTTGCATACCTATTGGCTGAAAAATTCAAATCAGCCAATAGGAATGAGAGCTGCTTAAATCCTATTGGCTGATTTGAACATCAAATAGGATTTAAGCCGCTCTCATTCCTATTGGCTGATTTGACATTTTCAGCCAATAGGAATGCAACGGTACCTGAAATATAAAAGGGGTACCTTGCATGGAGAGGACCTCCACGTCAGACCGATGGAACTCCATCTGGACCTCTGCCTGGACCTCCGCCTCTGCGCATCCACCGACTGTTCCGCCTCCGCTGGGATGAGGATACAAGATTCTGGTCCCGCAATGCATACAGATGGAGCCGCCTGGATGAAGATTCTTCACCGCTGGGATGAAGATCTTTCATCGGTCTTCAGCAACTGTGAGTACTGATTTTGGGGTTAGTATTGGGGTTAGTATTAGGTATTTGTTTCGTTTTTTGGGGGGTTTCTTTTTTTTAGAGTAGGGCTTTTTTTTTTTTTAATAGCCAGAAAAAGAGCTGAATGCCCTTCTAAGGGCAGTAGAAGAATTAAATGCCCTATTAAAGGCAATGCCCATACAAATGCCCTTTTCAGGGAAATGGGTAGATTAGTTTTTTTTTTTTAGTTAGGTTTTTATTATTTTGTGGGTTTGGCGGGGTGGGGGTTTGTAATGTAAGAGGGTGTTTGTTGCAATTTTTTAAGCAAAAGAGCTGTTAAGTTTAGGGCAATGCCCTACAAAAGACCCTTTTAAGGGATATTGGTAGTTTATTATAGATTAGGGTTTTTTATTTTGGGATGGGTTTTTTTTTAAATGGGGTATTAAAATAGGAATAATTTTTATTATTTTGGATAACTGCGTTTGTTATTTTTTGTAATGGGATTTTTTTTATTTTTTTTTAGATTAGGCATTTTTTATTTTTCATGAGCCAAAAAAAGATGAATGCCCTTTTAAGGGCAATGCCCATACAAATGCCCTTTTCGGGGCAATGAGTAGATTAGGTTTATTTTTATTTTAAGTTATCATTTTAACAAAATTACCCATTTAAAAATGTCCGTAACCTCTAAAACCGCACCTTCTTTTATGTGACTCCGTTATTTAAGGAGCCGTATCTGTATGTGCAACAATCAGCTTTACAAAGGAGAAATGCGAAAAGAGTTGTTGTTTTTTGAGCCTATACGGCTTCCATAGTCTGTAAGACTGTGCTCTTATCTTTTTCTTTTCTTTTTCTTTTCTCAGTTATAATGTATTTTGAAGTGCGCAATATAAATCCCCTATAGAAATAGCCCCATGCTAGAGCCCATAAGCCTTTTGATACTTGATGCTATAGAGCTTTTGTCTAGGAGATGTTCTACACCTATTTGTAATATAGGAACACTTTTAGGACTTTCATTACATTATGCAGGCACATTTCTAGGACTCTCATTACTTCAATCACTATTCATGTAGGAATTAACTGCTTCAGTTTGTAGGTATGTCATATTTATATGGAATCCACATGGCTATTCCAATTAACAATATCGTTCCTAGTGCTAGCCCACTGGAGGTATGCCTTATCTATATTCTGCTACCCATTTACCTCTGTATATATAGACAGCAATACTATGTCAAACTTGGATATTTATATAAGCATTCTTAACTATCACACTCTGCGATTGTGACAACTCAGATATAGGCTTAATGTTTCTTTCTGTTATACCTATAGTAACTGCCTAAAAAGAGATGCAAATGTGTTATTTAGTTAAATTGTTATCGATTTTATATATTATTGCATTTTTAGAGACGTGTGTATTATGAGCTTGTGGATATTTTCTTAAGAAAGAGCCTAAGAGTAGTACTAGAAATCCACTCACCACTTGTACTTTATACTATACATACTTGACGTTATATATATTCTGCCCTTTGTGTGTACCACTAGCTCCCTTCCCCATTATTTTGGATACTTCACAATTTTAATATAGATGGCTCTGCCCCCCTCCCCCCTTTCCTACCCTAATTTAGAGCGGCTCTCTGCCCGCTGACTATTCTTCCCTCCCCAATGTATACTAATCATAAGGTCCAAGATGGACCTTCCTAGAGACTACCATTTCAGTTTTAAATTTCACAGCTATACGACCCACGTGTGGTTTACTCAATAGTCTCTCAACAAGCTCTCATTATTATAAAATGGAGGATTGGTTAAAAAGGACCTGCACGGGGCGGAGCCAACTACCTAAATGGCCGGTCACATGTTGTAAGAGCTCTGACTCTAAATTCAGAACTTTGGAGTTATACCATGATCTAAGGTATGATTATACAGCACGATTGAACACATCTACATGTTTCCTTCATAAAGCATCTTGCTAATCCAGCCTGGGCGCCTATATACTCAATTCAACCCCGACTTAAGCCTTACAGCGTGGCCCAGAAGGTACAGTCTAATGGCGCAGCTGTTGAAAACTCTGCAGCAGTGGTGGTGAGGCTGGCAGATTATACGAGTCGCATATCTACTGCTATTTGCATCCAGCTTACTGAACTGGCCTGCCGGGACAGCCTTGGAAGACATATCATCAGCAGCATTATTGGTTTCCCTACAGATAACAGTTGGCACAGCAAATCTATATCTATAAAATGGCGGCAGCGGAGGATTGGGAGCTAATAGCTTTGGGCTACATCGAGGCCTCCCACCGGCTCCTAGAGACTCAGCTACTTAAGGTCTTTGCTAAAACAGCCTTTAAGTATGTCACCCCTACTCTGGTGGGTCACGGACAGAACATATGTAGAGAGAGAGGCACTATGTTGAGCACAGCTGCCGATACCTATAACTCTAAGGCGGAGGCTCCGCTCTACAATATTGAGCCGCACCGGAAAACTCAGGTTCGCAGCTGGATGAATGCGAGTCAGCGCAAATCCTGTCTCTCACTTGCTTCTGAGAGCCTTTGTTCACTTGAGTCTACCTTCTGTCCTAATGCGGCATCGGAGCTTGCCTTGTGGAGCGGTGCTGAGATGCAGGCGCCTTACATTCCGGGGGAGATAGTCTGTGAGCCCCGGGACATTTGTAACAGTGAATTGATCTGGTTCCCTGCTGCATGTTTAGACCTACACGTGGAAGTCCATACAATGGGAGAAGCGCATAGTTGGTCAATATGGCCAGCACAAAAAGCAGGCACAATCTTACGTTCTAGTATTGGGTGACATATTTCTCATACTGCGTCACCACATTGTCACTTACCTCTCTGTTTAGTGCATCAGTGCGGACTTATGCTCCTATAATAACTATAGACCTGTTGCCCTAATCTCTTTAGGCTGTTTAGTTTTTTCCTATTTACAATATTCCTTTACACTAGATGTGCAGTATGTTTATCCTACAGCTAATGGACTTCCCATGCTTATGGCTATATAATGCAAATATACTCAGACACCTGTTCCAACTGAACTCTCTAACTATATTACGCTTATAGCCACTTGATCTGGACTAGAGAGACTATTTATGACACTAGATATGCTATCACAGTTATGTAGAATGGTCTCAGAACCTTATTACAGTACAGCCTAGCAATATTTTGTCTGGTCCTCAGAACTACCCTCATAACTATGTTGCTACTCGTAAATATTATGTTTTGCCTAGATGTGTAAACCATATCTGTTTCCTTGCAGGTTACTCTACGCCCAAGTATGATTATTACTCTACACTTACAGGCTCTTCACTGTTTCTTTGCACCCACCATCATATTGGCGGGCCATAAACATTCTCTCACATAATGCTCATATGTCTACAGACCTTCTTTATGTACATACTTTGAATTTGGATGTAGTCTCTAGACATGTCACGTTGCTGCCAGCGGCCGGGGCAGCGCGATGTCTACACTTTACACATCTATAGCTTCACTGCAGAATTCCAGACACAATTTTACATAGTAAAGCAAGTTGATGCTTGTATGTAGATAATGTTCTTGTTTTTTGAATTTTTGAAATGCTTTAAGTCTTACTTTTTTGATGAAGGTACCACAATAGCAACCATAGGTGACATGACAAGTGAGCGTGTTTGAATTTGAGTATCTAAATAGAAATACTGTAACCACGTTACCTATTTATATTTATTTTATGCGCAGATCTTATGTACCCCAGGATGCCTTGCTCCTTAACGCAGGCTGGTCCTGCGCCTCCACCCTCGTGTACCATCTCCCGTCCTTATATCTTATATTAAAATTGCATGATTCCTGCTCATATAGTTATAATACTCTGCTTTCCCATAATTTGGTTACAGTAAGTCAGAGTGCAGAGGCTTAATTTGGTATTTCCAGCAATATACGACTCTTTAACATTCTTAGTCTAATATACTCTTTTCTTTTTATGCATTGTCCAGCAGCTTAGTAACTTAGTTGTATAGGAACACTTAGTGCAGATCAGTACCGTTACAATATATTTATCCTAAGTTCTCAGACAACAGTTATTCCCGTTCCTCAATGAAGGCACAGGATCTCCCCTTCGCTCTGAGTGGGGGCTGTTCTGTGCCATATATAAGTACCCACCTCCCCCCCCCACCCATACATAATATACCTCCTTGACTAGGAGATTTAAAAACGCGATCTGTCTTGTTTATATTGCACCTTAATAATAATTATCTTTATATGTTCATCTTGCAGTGTATTTTAAGATTGGCCGCAGTTCCCCCACATGCAACTGCAAGATTGTTTAACCCTCGCATTGCCAATTACTCTTCCACAGTTATTGTTTTTTTATCGCAACGTATGTATTGTCCCTACGACAGCTGAGGGAGATTAAGCTTGGATATGTCTGCATGTTTTTTCTTTTTCTTGTCATAGCCCCTCACAGTTTGTTAATATAAAAAACTTTTAGTAATTCGCATATCCCAGCTAACTACAGTTCTAAAAAGTTGAAAAGAAAGGTTCTTCATGTGGGGTTCTCATGTGGCCCTGTCCCATTAGTGTGTACCCACCTTATATTTTGTTTATTACATTTTTGTGGTCCAAGAGTGGCCGCATTAGATTATGGTGGGTGTGCTGTTTGAATACCGATTACTGTTTGTATTTACTGTGTAATTTGTCACTTAAATGTATTGTATACTTGTGCGACTCCTATTGGCAACCTACAATGTAACATTTATCTTCTTCTTTACCATGTATTGACAATTACTAATTGCCTGTTTGTTTGACAAAGAACCTCAATAAAAATGATTAAAAAAATAAATAAAAAAAAATAAAAAAAATGGAGGATTCAGAAGCTCATGTCACTTGTTATCTTATTCACAATTTTCAATGTAAATTGTTCATGTTTTCTTTCTGTATGTTTTTGAGTTTAACACTGCAACACCTGTGACTATACGTTTGTTTCAGCAAAACAGTTTACCAGCCAAAGTTTAGCCAAAGTTAGCCAGCAGCCCAAGCTATACCCTTTCTCTCTCTCTATGCTTGGGGTTAAATCATGTGATATTACCCCACCCCTTTTTTGTTCAGTACCATCATTGGTGAGATTGGAAACGCACAAGGGAAGCTTGTCTCGGATTGGCCCTGCTAGCTTGTCCCTTTTCATTGGATGCCTGGGAGATCTTATTGGATTGGCCCTGGGAAATTTCATTTTTTACAGCCAAAAGCCTTCTAGCTGCAATACTGGACCTTGGCCATCAGGGGGAGCATGACAAACAAACAGTTTCATTTAATCACTTCTAACATTTAAAAGCATTTCTTTAAAATGGGTAATTTAAAAATGCTATAATTTCTTTATATTACTGAATTATATGTTCAAATGTACTGTATTATGTCACATTATTTATTCTGATTATTTTAATATGAAACATCAGTGTTATTTCTAATATCATATTACATCAAAGTAATTTATACTGCTAACTATTCCAAAATGAAATAGCATTTAAAATCCTATCTTTATGAAATAACTTAATATCATAATATCCTCATCCTGGATTTAATTTCCTTCTTCAGCCATC
Source organism: Bombina bombina (assembly GCF_027579735.1). Lineage (NCBI taxonomy): Eukaryota > Metazoa > Chordata > Amphibia > Anura > Bombinatoridae > Bombina > Bombina bombina. The sequence continues at coordinate 1,972,593 of NC_069504.1, forward strand.
CGCTCAACATCACATACATAGATATATGTGGTTCACTTCTCACACAATTATATCTACATTGGATTATTATTCCATATAGATTAATATTTCATATCTGTATATCTCTCTTTGAGAGGATAAAATATACAGGATATAATTTAAAATATCAATTATCTGTGTAATTCCTAGATGCCTGGAATGAAAGAAATAATTGTTAGAAATGTTAAACATTCATAATGCAATATTTTTCAATCTCAGCAAATATGAATGTTATTTGTCTCTGCCTGGCCACTTTCATTGTCTAGAGTTTATGGATTCAAATACAGCATGTACATATGGCTGTGTAAGATGTGTATATAGCTCACAGGGGGTCATTTAACAAGTAGTAGTTAAAAGCCACAATTCCTTGAATATGTTTGTATCCTCAAACAATATCACAGACGGATCGGCTCCTCACCTTGGCAGGAAACCCATACATGGGCATGCACCTCTGAGGCGCCATCATGCTAATTTCCATTTCCTTGAAATTGCGAGCATCTCATTAGGCTTTAAATTCAAAGTTTTAGACATTTATGTCTCTATTAACTGTATGGGGTAAAGGATGTTTTGAAGTGACGTTTATGATTCATCCTGTGTAATCAAAAACAGTGGGGGTAAATTTCACACAGTGCCATTTGAAGTTTTTAGAAATTAAATGAATTATTTAATGTACACAGCCACATCACCACTAAATAATAATAAGTATACCTGTGTATATCATCTAATAATATTTTGAATACCTTGACAAGCATCATATTTTTAGACATAGAACCAAGAAATGTTTTACATCAGATAGATCAAAAAACTATCAGACCACCAGAAAGGCAAATAGTTTATACTCCTGTACAAACACCACAATGGAGAAGAGTGCCACAACAACAAAAAAGAAGGCTAGAGGAAGAAAGAGAGGATGCAGCGCCGGTAAGAGAGTTCAACTCAAAAAGAACAAAATCCATCTTTTATCAGACAATAAAGATAATGATATGATATAAAAATGTTAATCTTTTCTCCAGAACCTTTACAGATAGAGAACTTAAAGGATTACTTTCTGTTATAATTTTTAAGCTAAACAACTAACATATTAAAGTTAATAAACATTAATTAAAACCTACTGACCTATATTTTCTCCAAAACGAAGTTTCATAACGTTCTAAAAGTTATATCTTTTATTCACCGATGATGTCACGTTATCCTGCCCACTATTTTCAGCACTGCATGTTCAAAATACTTAAACCAATAACTTTGTGTTTAAAGCGCCATTTTGAAACCTACTTATTGTAAACGGATTGGTACAGAGCAAAGGATACCCATGGAGTGGGCTTGGAAAACAATTAAATTTGCAGACAAGATTTCTGATATACGGTAGAGATATGTTAATGAAATGCTATTGATAAAAGGAAATTTGGGGTAGTTAGTTAGTAACAGGCATAGAAAATATTTACTTACAGTGGCCCTTTAATATTTTAAAGAAAGGTCTTTCTTTCGTTCCTACTAAAGGACCAAACTCCTTTGATTTATTTGTAGATCTGCACAAATTCATTAGGAAATTGACCTTAAAAAGGCATTTTGAAAAAATAAAAAAAGATAGATTGACACAGCTAAAGGAGATAGATATCACTACTCTATCACTACTCTAGATGATAAAGATCTAGATACTATTTTAACTATTTAATTAGCTAGTACTAATGTGATATCAGATGATCCATTATTAGAATCTAATCAAACAAGATTGATTTATGGGTCACATACTCAGTTTAAGCCTCCTTCTACATTTTTCCCGGTTCATTCAAAAGGGAATTTTATTCCGGTTTTTGCAAATATGGTAGAGGAAGATTTGAATGAGTTATGCAAGACCTATAAAATCAAAAGGATAATCTGTCTTTAAAGGAAAAACAGACTCTGGATATTTTGAATAATGACAGAAATGTTTTAATAAGGGAAGCAGATAAGGGCGGGGGCATTGTTGTATAGGATCGGGCAGATTATTTAGCAGAAGTTTATAGACTTCTGAATGATACAGCAACCTATAGAAAACTAACCTTAGATCCAACAGAGGTATTTCTTAGGGAATACAAATCCCTTTTGGATTTGGCCAAATACCATAGTGTTCTAAATGAGAATGAATGGAAGTTTCTAGAACATAACATTCCGAAATTTGCAATATTTTACCATATACCCAAAATTCATAAACATGCAACATGCCCTCCTGGTAGACCTATTGTCTCTGGGATCGGCTCTTTAACTACTAAATTATCAGAGTATGTGGATATGTACTTACAACCCATTGTGCCTACTTTGAGATCTTATTTACGGGATACTCCACACACTATAAAAAGAATTTCAGACATCGAATGGGAGCCCAATTTTAAACGGGTGACCCTTGATGTAAGTGCACTATATACAAACATCCCTCATACTCTAGGTATAGAAGCAATAACATTTTGGTTGAATTCTCAAACCACTCTAAATAACCTTCAGAAAGAGTTTCTTCTAGAAGCAATTAAATTTATTCTGGAAATAAATTATTTATGCTTCAATGATGAATTCTACCTGCAGGTTAGCGGAACTGCGATGGGCACTAAATTTGCCCCGGTTTCGCTAACCTGTATATGGGTTTTTGGGAAGAATTCCATATTTGGGAAAATAACCCATTCTCCAAACATATAGTGACTTGGATCAGATTCATCAATGATATTCTGTTAATTTGGAATGGAGATGAGGAAACTTTAAGGAAATGTATTACTTATATTAATAATAATAATTATAATTTATCATTTACTGATAAAATGGATCTAAATGAAATTGAGTTTTTAGATCTGACTCTATTTCACGAACATAATAAGGTACTGACTAAATTATACAAAAAACCTACAGACAGCAATGGTTACCTAAACGCCAAAAGCTGCCATCATCCCAGTTGGTTTAAAAATATACCCTATGGCCAGTTTCAGAGGTTGAGAAGAAACTGCCGCAAATTAGAGGATTTTGAATCAGAAGCTCTTCTGTTGAAAAATAAATTTACAATAAAATAGTATCCCAAAAAGATAGTAGAAAATGCTTATAACAGATCAGCAATTCTGGAAAGGGAGGTTTTATTAGGATGTAATACAAATTTGATGTTAGGTGATAATGAACATGTTACAAATATATCCAGAAAAGGTCCTTATCTAGATAGTAATAATAGAAATAATAAAAATAAAAATGAAAAGAATATCCCAGAAGTAAATATGATAACCACATATAGTGATGAAGCACATGATATCAAAAGGATACTTAGTAAACACTGGCATATTTTAAACAAAGATGCTCTACTGGAGGATATAACAGCTAAAGGACCTAGTGTTATTTTTAGAAAAAATAAAAAATTTAAATCAATTCTTGCCCCGAGTAAATTAAAGAGTCCTCAAAAGAATACAAATTGGCTGGAAAAAAGGTCTATTGGCTTTTTTAAATGCAATCGGGCCAAATGCATCTCCCGCATCCATCATTATTCTGGAAATAAAGTAACTAAAAAAATAACGTCCAGTTCAAATAATAAAATGGTAGAAATAAATGCTTTGTTCAATTGTAGAACAGACTATGTGGTCTATATGCTCCAATTTGGGTGTGGCCTTCAGTACGTGGGCCTGACGACCAGCCCATATAAGAAATGTCTATTGGAGCACATCACCAATATTAAGTGTTACGGTACCAACAGTGTACCAATGGTTAATACCAGATGAACAATGTCCTGCATAGGAAATCAGCAATTCACAACCCAGCCAGTTTCAGGTTTAAAACAGAATGTCTACTTTATTTGAAGGTAGCAGACAGATTTATACACCCTGGCTTCAGGTTACAAAGGGCATTGGTTTAACAGTAAAGCAAACATATGAACAATGCATCAAACCTCTAACAATTGTCTATTGACAGGTAAAACAGATTAACATATTAAGTTAATTAACTAGGGAAGAACGTTTACTCAGACAATCTGATGTTGGGCAGTCTAGTTAACATAATCACACAAGGACACAATCAGTTTACCCAGACAGACTCCTGAGACACAATCAGATCTTAAACATACATAGAATACATCTTATTACTGAATATAGGAACAGTTCTTATTAGCTATAAAGTCTTTTATGCCCACTTGGCTTATAGAGTCACAATTGCTCCCACAAGGGGCACTCACACCCTGTACCCATCCTGTATTTATGGATACAGGGTGACATAGACATAAGACAGAGTTATGAAAGTACATGGGGTGTCCAGCATATAACATTCCATATTTCCATGCAGTCTCTGGGTATCCTTAAGCCCATGTACCTCCAGCCCAAAGAATGTTCCATAACAGGCCCTCCAATGTACAGTGGCGAGATTGGTTTTGTCACATCTCTCCCCTTTTCCAAACAGACTAACAGGGTATCTGACCTCCTGGCGGTCAGTGCCCTGGTTAGTCCAGCAACCCACCCATAAAACACAATTAGTAGTACAGCCCACCCACAATAAATGGTTACTACACCTGAGTACGGGGAAAACTTGTCCATGTCCAGGTACCTCACCACAGCTGTGTGGGGGACTGGTACGCTGAATTGGTGGGTTGCGTGGTGGGCAGAGACCAGCTGTACTCTGCCCGGGTGCCAGCACTACCATGGAAGTAGCCTGGTGGGAGCCTGGTTGCTGGAGGGGGAGACCGACTGTCTCCCCTTTGGATACATAGCTGTGCTGCTGGAGGGGGAGACCAATCGTCTCCCCTTTGGCTAAACAGCCGTGTTGCTGGGGGACAGGACCAACTGTCCCTACCCCTTGTAACGCAGCCTGCCGCTGGGGAATGGAGTCTGGGCTCCCAAAGTCAGGCTCTGCAAAGGACTCCCATAACAAGCCAGGACCATCAAACTCCTCTCCCTCTGGTTTGTCATGCTCGGCTGTCCAGGGTATATAATGTGCCATATACCACCAGAGCGCCTGGTAGGCATGTCAGTTTGCTGGGACAATCCATCTGGATTCCCGTTATGAGAGAGAATTCCTGTCCATACAAACAAGGGTTCAAATTCCTCAGTGCCCAGACCAGGGCCAAACAGTCCTTCAAAATCCCATCAGCTTCTTTACGAGTTTTCTGTACCTGCTCTTTATAGGTATCCACAATCCCTTCATACTGACATAGGGTGCCCTTGAGTTGCTGCACCTCACTATGAGCCAGCGTCAGCTTCTCCTCAAGTGTCGCTAAGTTTGTCTTTAAGGTTTCATGTCCCACTCTCAAGCTGGTGTTTTCTGCAGTCTGTTGGTGCAGCTTGTCTAGCAGAGATTCACGTTCTAAACGTGCTTTTTCCTCTGCGCTCCTCTTCTCCTTCATCAGCGCATTGTAACGGGACCTCCACATATCAATAGCGGATAGAGATTTACTGAGCTCATCGTCCTGGGGCTTAGCAGCAGGTGGGTCAGTCTCTGCTGCATGGATCTGGGCACGGGTAGTCACAGAGTTAACATCAGCGGGACCCATAGGAGCGTAGGCAGAAACAAGGGGGGCCAAGTCATTTCCAAGAAGAACATCAGCAGGTAAGTCCTTCTTGACCCCCACATTCACAGGTCTAGCGCCCACTCCCCAATCCAAATGTACCCTGGCAACAGGTAGGCTGAACACATCGCCCCCTGCTACCCTCACAGCCACAGTGTCTCCAGTGTACTGTTTCTCAGACACCAAGTTCTTTTGAAGCAAGGTCATGGTAGCACCAGTATCCCGTAGACCACTGACCTTCTTCCCATTCACTTTAACCAGTTGCCGGTTATTCCGGTGGGCAGCTTGCACAAGGTCTGCCTCATGTAGGATGCTCCAGCATTCTTGCGCCTCTACGTAGCGGGCCGCAGGCTGAGGATTATGTGGGATTCCACCGGCGGGTCTTCTCCAGGACTGCGCTTGGTTCGCTGCGTTTAGGGGACACTCTGGTCTTTTGTGCCCTAGTTGCTTACATCTAAAGCACCGAATAGGTTGTGAGTAGCACCGCAAATTGAACAGGGCTCTCTGAGGGTAGTTCGTGGCCGGAGGCCGTGTGGTATAGCGGTGCGCCGGGGTTTGGTAACTGGCAGCTGCTGGGGTGACTGGGGGTCTGTACTCCACTCTAGCAGGGGGCTTAGTGGTAGCAGTGTCCAGTTTGCGGGCATCCGTATACTCATCTGCCAAGCAAGCCGCTTCCTGCAGGGTGGAGGGTTTACGGTCCCGAACCCACTCTCGAACTCCTGCGGGTAACTTGTCGAAGCAATGTTCCAACAGGAATAGCTGCAGCACCTCTTCCCCAGATATGGCTTGGCACCCCGCTATCCAGTGAGCTGCTGTGCGGTGCACCTTACATGCCCACTCAAGGTAGGAATCTCCAGCTAATTTAACAGTGTCTCTGAACCGCCTCCGGTATGCCTCCGGTGTAACCGCATACCTGGAGAGCAGAGCCTCTTTTACAGTATTATAATCCCTGACTTCCTCATCTGGAATGGCCCGAAAAGCCTCTCTGGCCCGGCCGGATAATTTTCCAGATAATATCGTGACCCAGTCCTCTGCGGGTACCTTGTGTAGTGCACATTGCCTCTCAAAATCCGCAAGGTACCCATCAATCTCTCCTTCTGTTTCCAGGAAGTTTTTAAAAGCTGCAAAATTTACTTTTCTCTTTTCCATCTTAGTCAGTATTGTAATAATCCCCCTCTTCCTGAGGTTACTGGCTTGTGTAGTTGCTCTTCTGGGCGATAAGGTTCATTCCGTCGCTGCCACCAATGTTACGGTACCAACAGTGTACCAATGGTTAATACCAGATGAACAATGTCCTGCATAGGAAATCAGCAATTCACAACCCAGCCAGTTTCAGGTTTAAAACAGAATGTCTACTTTATTTGAAGGTAGCACACAGATTTATACACCCTGGCTTCAGGTTACAAAGGGCATTGGTTTAACAGTAAAGCAAACATATGAACAATGCATCAAACCTCTAACAATTGTCTATTGACAGGTAAAACAGATTAACATATTAAGTTAATTAACTAGGGAAGAACGTTTACTCAGACAATCTGATGTTGGGCAGTCTAGTTAACATAATCACACAAGGACACAATCAGTTTACCCAGACAGACTCCTGAGACACAATCAGATCTTAAACATACATAGAATACATCTTATTACTGAATATAGGAACAGTTCTTATTAGCTATAAAGTCTTTTATGCCCACTTGGCTTATAGAGTCACAATTGCTCCCACAAGGGGCACTCACACCCTGTACCCATCCTGTATTTATGGATACAGGGTGACATAGACATAAGACAGAGTTATGAAAGTACATGGGGTGTCCAGCATATAACATTCCATATTTCCATGCAGTCTCTGGGTATCCTTAAGCCCATGTACCTCCAGCCCAAAGAATGTTCCATAACAGGCCCTCCAATGTACAGTGGCGAGATTGGTTTTGTCACATTAAGAATGGGGGAAAATCCCATAATCTGTCAGCACATTACATATATTTTCAAAATAAGGATCCCTCCTGTCAAAAAGGCACCATTATAGAATTAATTAAAATCATCGCAAATAAAGACAGGGAATTAGCCCTTAGAAAACGTGAAACTTTCTGGATTCACGCTTTGGATACGAAAATCCCAAAAGGTCTAAATAAAGATATAGACCTGGCAGCCTTTTTTTTATGAATCCATTTTAATTCATTCAGGGGTTTTAATTCATTTAGGTGTTTAAAGGTATTTTTATTCAGAAAAATTAAGTCTAAAGAATAAAATAACAAAATTTATGCTTACCTGATAAATTTCTTTCTTTTGCGATGTACCGAGTCCACGGATTAATCCTTACTTGTGGGATATTATCCTTCCTAACAGGAAGTGGCAAAGAGAGCACCACAGCAGAGCTGTCTATATAGCTTCCCCCCTTAACTCCACCCCCCCAGTCATTTGACCGAAGGCCAAGGAAGAAAAAGGAGAAACTATAAGGTGCAGAGGTGACTGAAGTTTTCAATAAAAAATATTATCTGTCTTGAATAGACAGGGTGGGCCGTGGACTCGGTACATCGCAAAAGAAAGAAATGTATCAGGTAAGCATAAATTTTGTTTTCTTTTGCAAGATGTACCGAGTCCACGGATTCATCCTTACTTGTGGGATACCAATACCAAAGCTTTAGGACACGGATGAAGGGAGGGACAAGACAGGTGCCTGTCATGATCCGGTGTACATGTGTTCAGGACACAGACGCTCGGGGCAGTGGTAGGGATTTGAAGACACCGACCCCTGACCCGGGGAAGAGTATCCTGGACGTGGATAGATGATATTCTGTGATTCATAGTTGCTAGAAGTTATTGTAGAATAAATGGAGGGTGCAACATTTGTATACAATATATTCTGACTTCACTGTGACTTATAGTTAGTTAATAGAAGTAACTGCAGGATTCAATGAGAGAAAAAATATAGCAATGTGGAATGTTCAGGCTTCAGAGTAATCTAGTAAAAGATTGACACTTAGATGCAAACTAAGGTTTGTTGCAGGTTCACAGTACATAATATTATATAAAGCTGTATGTCAGAGTTTAAGCACAGCTGCACAGGTACTTAGACAAGCTGCAAGTTTAGGCATTAATTACTGTTTGTGCATTTAGATGCAAACTTGGTTTGTTGCAGGTTCACAGTATATAATATTATAAAGAGTTGTATGTCAGTAATTAGCAGAGCAGCACAGGTGAAAGTTAAGTTTAAGGCATCAATTACTGTTTGAACATATATTGGAGAATCACATGAAATCTTTTAATTGAACACATAGATGCAGAGTTCAGAATATGTTAACATATTTGCAGCAGGATATTTCAGCAATGACAACTTGTAGCAGAGAAATAGTTATACAGTTCTGAGTAAGATGCTGTTGTAATTAGAGAGTGATGATAACCAAAAGTATGCTTGATTTATAATAAAGTTCTGAGTTTGTTAAGTAGCAGTGTCCAGGAAACAGAAAATGATATTATTTGGATACTTGCGATTTGATGATTTTAGGCATTGGAATAGAAAATGCTGTAGGTTGAAATAGTTGGTAAATTCATACAGGAAACAGTCACAGACCTCTGTTGTTCAGGATCACAACTTCAATGTTAATGCAAGGCACATTAGACCTGAGAAGGCTTAAAAAGAGGCTGAGGTAATCAGGTGCATGAATGATTAATCAGGCAGGCAGGCAAGCTGAATGTGAATACTGCCCAAATGCAGCAGTCAGAGAAGGAAGTCTTATAGGGATAGTGACATTAGGCTGAGATATGTTACAGATCGCCCTCCTTAAAGGCGACCTCTGGGCGCCCAACACAATCCAAAAGGAGAGAGAACAAAAATGATATGGAGAACCGGTAGTAGGTGTATGGAGGTAGTGAGTCCAATCGGAAATCAAGAAAGGAGGGTTGGAGATCTCTTGAAAAAGTTGAATGACGAAGTAAAGGCCATGTAATTCAGGTATCAAAAGATCTTGACAATGATGAGAGCAAAACTTGAAGTCAACTTTTTTGTAGTCATCGTGAGAATGCATGAACGTAACATACAATGAGCTTCCTACCACAGAATCATCCTGAGGGTAGATAGGTGGATGTTCTTCATGATAGATGACCATGTACATGGCCAATGAAAAGGCAGCCAGTCCTAGAGAAATGAATAGGCTTTCCTCAGCTTCAGAAATAGAGATGCAGCATTCTGGATTGATAACAAGATTAAGCACCTTTGGTTCAGAGATTTGAGTATCCTCAGAATTAACCTCTTGGCTGAGGATTAGATATACTCCAAAAGAAAAAGCTATAACCACTTCTAACGCAATAGCAGGGCTTTCTTCAAAATAGGAGATAGGAGTGTAGAGTGCAAGATTTGTCCAGTTCTTGCCATCTTCTAATTCAATATGAAATGTCTCCTTACTGGATTCAGAATCAAAAGTGTTCTTACTAAGAACAGGTATATGAATGTCCACACCAGGGCAAGGTTCAGGAATACCCACATCTGGGCAAGGTTCAGTCATCTCCTCAGTAGGATCAGGTGAAGGAATGCCCATGCCAGGGCAAGGTTCAGAAGTACCCACATCTGGGCAAGGTTCAGGAATATCCTCAATAGGATCAAGTGTAGGAATGCCCTCACCAAGGCAAGGTTCAGGAATATCCTCAGTAGGATCGGGTAAAGGAATGCCCATGCCAGGGCAAGGTTCAACTATAGAGAAAGAAAAAGAACCCACTTTAGAGCCAGGAACCATACTCTCTTCTGAGCAGAGGGCAAGGCTTTCTTCAGGATTCATAAATGAAGAATTAACAAGACCCACTTTAGAGCCAAGGACCATACTCGCTTCTGAGTAGAGGGCATGGCTATCTTCAGGATCAAGTATTATTACACCCATTTCTGGGTTAAAAAAAGGAATACCCATACCAGGGTTAAAAACAGGAGAGTCCACCTTGATGTCAGGTTTAGTAGTATAATCATGGAAAACAGGAACAGGAATGGGCACTGGGGAATCTTCTTGAAGAACTTTTGTATAAGTTTCAGGTTCAAGAATGTCCACTTGCGAACTTGGTTCAAAGTTGTCCTCACAGGATTCAGTATCAGGAATTCCTGTACAAGAAACTGATGTAGTAGAAAATGTAGGTTGATGCAAAGTATCTCCCAAGGGAAACAATTCCTTAGATGCAGTAACAGAAGAATTTTGAGAAGGTGAAGTGTACTGAAATATGCCACACTCAGGTAGATGCGGAGTAATTGTGACACAAGATTCTGACTGAGAAGTTATCTGGAGTTCAGCAGGCATGCTTATTTGAGTTTGAATATCAGAGCTAAATTCTCCAGGGAATATCTCTAGTAAACTGAAAGGTTGTATATCTGGAACAGAATTATCTTTTGCTTCTAGCACAGGGTTTACAGGTATTGAGGCAGCATGAGAGGGATGCAAGAAATCAATAGTTGGAAACAGTTTTTGTAGTTGTTGTAGAGTCTGAGAAGAGATACCATTAGATGCTTTAAGAACAGACTGATAGTGACTATAGACATCATCCAGCTTGGTGTTGACAGTGTCAGGAGGCAAGAGAGGGTCTGGTACAACAGAATCTAAAACAGGGGAATCAGGCTGAGTTTCCTCTTTGCACTTCTGATTTTCTGTGGGCAGAAGGATTTTCTTCTTCTTCTTCTTCTTTTTCTTAGAGAACTTAGATTTCTTCCCAGTATGAGGCTTCTTAGGTTGCTGCCATTGTGGCTTGTAGTAAGGTTGAGAACAGAAATCCTCTTCATCACTGGATGCATAATTCTGATGTGATAAATCAGCATAGTAGTTGAGGGGACCTTTTCTCCAAACAGCAGTCTGTAAACTAGATGTCTTTTCTTGCAGTTCTGAATCTGTCCAATCCAACGAATCCATGGTAATATCAGAAATAGGAAGATCAGTATTTCCATGAGAGGTTTCATGATGGGAGCTGTCTGTATCTTCCATATTGTAAATATAACAACCAAGGATGTCATTATAGCCAATAGGTTGAGGTTTTGTCTGAGTTTGTGGCGAATTAAAGTTGCGCTCATACCAGTCTAATGCCAGTTCAGCTGGATCTGTGAAGTCATCCTCCATGTTGACATATTCAGACTCAGAATCAGTATCACCAAAATGGAAACCACGAACATGAGGAACAGATGAAATTCTAGAAAAGTGGTTCTGTCTCTTTAAATCTTTAAAGATCTGAATTTTTTCTGCTGAATCGATGGATACATTCTCTTCATTTTCATAGTCAGATTCAGAATCAGTTTCACCAAAATGGTAATCACGAATATGAGGAACAGATGACATTTTAGAAAAGTGGTTCTGTCTCTTTAAATCTTTAAAAATCTGAATTTTTTCTGCTTTAGCTATGGTTAAATCCTCTTCATTTTCATAGTCAGATTCAGGATCAGTTTCACCAAAATGGTAACCACGAACATGAGTAGAGGATTGTCTAGAATGGGAGTACTGTGTCTTTAAATTTTTTAAAGTTTGAAAATCTTTTGTTTTTCCTTTAGGGATTGCTTGGGTCTGAGTTATGTTGTAATTTTTTATTTTCCTTTGAGGGTCGATGCATCCACTATTACTGCGGATCCCTTTTTGGGGCATTAACATTCTGTCATGATCCGGTGTACATGCGTTCAGGACACAGACGCTCGGGGCAGTGGTAGGGATTTGAAGACACCGACCCCTGACCCGGGGAAGAGTATCCTGGACGTGGATAGATGATATTCTGTGATTCATAGTTGCTAGAAGTTATTGTAGAATAAATGGAGGGTGCAACATTTGTATACAATATATTCTGACTTCACTGTGACTTATAGTTAGTTAATAGAAGTAACTACAGGATTCAATGAGAGAGAAAATATAGCAATGTGGAATGTTCAGGCTTCAGAGTAATCTAGTAAAAGATTGACACTTAGATGCAAACTAAGGTTTGTTGCAGGTTCACAGTACATAATATTATATAAAGCTGTATGTCAGAGTTTAAGCACAGCTGCACAGGTACTTAGACAAGCTGCAAGTTTAGGCATTAATTACTGTTTGTGCATTTAGATGCAAACTTGGTTTGTTGCAGGTTCATAGTATATAATATTATAAAGAGTTGTATGTCAGTAATTAGCAGAGCAGCACAGGTGAAAGTTAAGTTTAAGGCATCAATTACTGTTTGAACATATATTGGAGAATCACATGAAAGCTTTTAATTGAACACATAGATGCAGAGTTCAGAATATGTTAACATATTTGCAGCAGGATATTTCAGCAATGACAACTTGTAGCAGAGAAATAGTTATACAGTTCTGAGTAAGATGCTGTTGTAATTAGAGAGTGATGATAACCAAAAGTATGCTTGATTTATAATAAAGTTCTGAGTTTGTTAAGTAGCAGTGTCCAGGAAACAGAAAATGGAATTATTTGGATACTTGCGATTTGATGATTTTAGGCATTGGAATAGAAAATGCTGTAGGTTGAAATAGTTGGTAAATTCATACAGGAAACAGTCACAGACCTCTGTTGTTCAGGATCACAACTTCAATGTTAATGCACAGCACATTAGACCTGAGAAGGCTTAAAAAGAGGCTGAGGTAATCAGGTGCATGAATGATTAATCAGGCAGACAAGCAAGCTGAATGTGAATACTGCCCAAATGGAGCAGTCAGAGAAGGAAGTCTTAAAGGGATAGTGACATTAGGCTGAGATATGTTACAGTGCCTAAACGGAAGGCACCACTGCTTGCAAAACCTTTCTCCCAAAAAGCAGCTTCCGAAGAAGCAAAAGTATCAAATTTGGAAAATTTGGAAAAGGTATGAAGCGAAGACCAAGACGCAGCCTTACATATCTGTTCAACAGAAGCATCATTTTTAAAAGCCCATGTGGAAGCCACCGCTCTAGTAGAGTGAGCAGTAATTCTTTCAGGAGGCTGCTGTCCAGCAGTCTCATAAGCCAAATGGATGATGCTTTTCAGCCAAAAGGAAAGAGAGGTAGCCGTAGCCTTTTGACCCCTACGTTTTCCACAATAGACAACAAACAAAGAAGATGATTGACGAAAATCTTTGGTTGCCTGCAAATAGAACTTCAAAGAACGAACCACGTCCAAGTTGTGCAACAGACGCTCCTTCTTAGAAGACGGATTAGGACACAGAGAAGGAACAACAGTCTCCTAATTGATACTCCTGTTAGTAACCACTTTAGGGAGGAACCAAGGTTTGGTACGCAAAACCACCTTATCAGCATGGAAAACAAGATAAGGCAAGTCACATTGTAATGCAGATAATTCAGAAACCCTTCGAGCTGAAGAGATAGCAACTAGAAACAGAACTTTCCAAAATAGAATTTTAATATCTATGGAATGCATGGGTTCAAACGGAAACCCCCTGAAGAACATTAAGAACTAAATTTAGACTCCATGGCGGAGCAACAGGTTTAAACACAGGCTTAATTCTAACTAAAGCCTGACAAAAAGTCTGAACGTCTGGGACATCTGCCAGATGCTTGTGCAATAGAATAGACAAAGCAGATATCTGTCCTTTTAAGGAACTAGCTGACAATCCTTTCTCCAATCCTTCTTGAAGAAAGGACAAAATCCTAGGAATCCTGATCTTACTCCATGAGTAGCCTTTGGATTCGCACCAAAAAAGATATTTACGCCATATCTTATGATATATTTTCCTGGTGACAGGCTTTCGAGGCTGAATCAAGGTATCTATGACCAATTCAGAGAAACCCCGCTTTGATAAAATCAAGCGTTCAATCTCCAAGCAGTCAGTTGCAGAGAAATTAGATTTGGATGCTTGAACGGACCTTGAATCAGAAGGTCCTGTCGCAGTGGCAGAGTTCATGGTGGCAGAGATGACATGTCCACCAGGTCTGCATACCAAGTCCTGCGTGGCCAAAATCACCAAAGCTCTCTCCTGTTTCATTCTGGCAATCAGACGAGGAAGGAGAGGAAAAGGTGGAAACACATAAGCCAGGTTGAACGACCAGGGTACTGCTAGAGCATCTATCAGTACTGCCTGAGGATCCCTAGACCTGGATCCGTAACAAGGAAGTTTGGCATTCTGACGAGACGCCATCAGATCCAATTCTGGTGTGCCCCATAGCTGAACCAGTTGAGCAAACACCTCCGGATGGAGCTCCCACTCCCCCGGATGAAAAGTCTGATGACTTAGAAAATCTGCCTCCCAGTTCTCTACCCCTGGGATATAGATCACTGATAGATGGCGAGTGAGTCTCTGCCCATCGGATTATCCTGGAAACTTCTATCATCGCCAAGGAACTCCTTGTTCCCCCCTGATGATTGATATAAGCTACATTCGTGATGTTGTCCATCTGAAATCTGATGAATCCGGCCAAAGCCAGCTGAGGCCACACCTGAAGAGCATTGAATATCGCTCTTAATTCTAGAATATTTATCAGTAGGAGGGCCTCCACCTGAGTCCAAAAACCCTGTGCTTTCAGGGAATTCCAGACTGCACCCCAGCCCAGTAGGCTGGCGTCCGTCGTCACTATAACCCACGCTGGCCTGCGGAAACACACAGGTGATCCTGTGACAACCAACAAAGAAGAGAGTCTCTGGTCTCTTGATCCAGATTTATCTGAGGAGATAAATCTGCATAATCCCCATTCCACTGTTTGAGCATGCATAGTTGCAGTGGTCTGAGATGCAAGCGAACAAACAGAACTATGTCCCATTGCCGCTACCATAAGTCCGATTACCTCCATACACTGAGCCACTGACGGCCGAGGAATGGAATGAAGAGCTTGGCAGGTGGTTATAATCTTTGATTTCCTGACTTTCATGTCCACCGAATCTATCAGAGTTCCCAGGAATGGAACTCTTGTGAGAGGAATAAGAGAACTCTTTTTCACGTTCACCTTCCACCCATGAGATCTTAGAAAGGTCAACACTAAGTCCGTGTGAGACTTGGCTAGTTGGAAAGTCGACGCTTGAATTAGGATGTCATCTAGATAAGGCACCACTGCTATGCCCCGTGGCCTTAGGACTGCCAGAAGGGACCCTAGCACCTTTGTGAAGATTCTTGGCCGTGGCCAACCCGAAGGGAAGAGCCACAAACTGGTAATGCCTGTCCAGAAAGGCAAACCTGAGGAACTGGTGATGATCTTTGTGGATAGGAATGTGTAGATACGCATCATTTAAATCCATGGTGGTCATATATTGACCCTCCTGGATCATTGGTAAAATAGTCCGAATGGTCTCCATCTTGAAGGATGGAACTCTTAGGAATTGGTTTAGGATCTTGAGATCTAGAATTGGTCTGAAGGTACCCTCTTTTTTGGGAACCACAAACAGATTGGAGTAGAAACTTTGTCCCTGTTCTGCTTTCGGAACTGAGCAGATAACTCCCATGGTAAAAAGGTCTTCTACACAGCATAAGAACGCCTCTCTTTTTGTCTGGTTTACAGACAATTGAGAAAGATGGAATCTCCCCATTGGAGGAGAATCTTTGAAATCTAGAAGATACCCCTGCGTTACGATTTCTACAGCCCAGGAGTCCTGAACATCTCTTGCCCAGGCCTGAGCAAAGAGAGAGAGTCTGCCCTCTACTAGATCCGGTCCCGGATTGGGGGCTACCCCTTCATGCTGTCTTAGTGGCAGCAGCAGGCTTTTTGGCCTGTTAACCCTTGTTCCAAGCCTGGTTAGGTCTCCATGTTGGCTTGGATTGAGTAAAGTTCCCCTCTTGCTTTGCAGCAGGGGAAGAGGAAGCAGGACCACCCTTGAAGTTTCGAAAGGAACGGAAATTATTTTGTTTGGTTCTTGTCTTATTTGACTTATCTTGAGGGAGGGCATGACCCTTGCCCCCAGTAATGTCTGAAATTATCTCTTTCAGTGCAGGCCCGAATAGGGTCTTACCTTTGAAAGGGATGGTCAAAAGCTTAGATTTTGATGACACATCAGCCGACCAGGACTTAAGCCATAACTCTCTACGCGCTAAAATGGCAAAACCTGAATTCTTTGCCGCTAACTTAGCGAGATGAAAAGCGGCGAATGTAATAAAAGAATTAGCTAGCTTAAGCACCCTAATTCTGTCCAGAATATCATCTAGTGGGGTCACCACCTGAAGAGCGTCTTCTAGAGCCTCAAACCAGAAGGCAGCTGCAGTGGTTACAGGAACAATGCACGCTATAGGCTGAAGAAGAAAACCCTGATGAACAAAAATTTTCTTTAGGAGACCCTCTAATTTTTTATCCATAGGATCTATGAAAGCACAACTGTCTTCAATAGGTATAGTTGTACGCTTAGCCAGAGTAGAAATAGCTCCCTCCACCTTAGGGACCGTCTGCCATGAGTCCTGCATGGTGTCAGATATGGGAAACATTTTTTTAAAAACAGGAGGGGGAGCGAACGGAATACCTGGTCTATCCCACTCCTTAGTAAAAATGTCCTAAATCCTCTTAGGGACTGGAAAAACATCAGTGTAAACAGGAACCTCTAAATATTTGTCCATTTTACACAATTGCTCTGGAACTTCAATAGGGTCACAATCATCCAGAGTCGCTAAACCTCCCTGAGCAATAAATGGAGGTGTTCTAGCTTAAAGTTAAATGCTGTCATATCTGAATCTGTCTGAGGGAACATTTTTCCTGAATCAGAAATCTCTCCCTCAGAGAGTAAATCTCTCATTCCTACCTCTGAAGATTGGGAGTGACTATCGGATACGGCTACTAAAGCGTCAGAAGGCTCAGCATTTGTTCTTAACCCAGAGCTATTGCGCTTCCCTTGCAGCCCAGGCAGTTTAGATAAAACCTCTGTGAGGGTAGTATTCATAACTGAGGCCATATCTTACAAGGTAAAAGAATTAGACGCACTAGAATTACTTGGCGTCACTTGTGCGGGTGTTAACGGTTGTGACACTTGGGGAGAACTAGATGGCAAAACCTGATTTCCTTCTGTCTGAGAATCATCCAGTGCCAAACTCTTATAAGTCAAAATATGCTGTTTGCAATTTATAGACATATCAGTACAAGTGGGACACATTCTAAGAGGGGGTTCCACAATGGCTTCTAAACAGATTGAACAATGAGTTTCCTCAATGTCAAACATGTTGAACAGGCTAGAAATGAGACAAGCAAGCTTGGAAAACACCTTATTTAATGAAAAAAAAATAACATTTTTCAAAAACGGTACTGTGCCTTTAAGAGAAAAAAAAGACATACACAAACTGCAAAACTGCTTAAAATTACTTCAAATGTTCTGAAATTTTTGCATTGGACACACTAAACTATGGTAAGATTGCACCACAAGCAATTTAACATTTAACCCTCAAATAAGAAAACCAGATTGACAAAGTGCCAAAAAACGGTAAAAACCCCTGTCAGCACCTTGCCACAGCTCTGCTGTGGCGCCTACCTGCCCTTAAGGATTGATAATGGGGGATAAAGCTTCAATTAGGCCCAAGAGGTTCTCCAGGACCCACTGGTGTTGAAGTTTGATGCTTGTCTATGGAAAATAACTGCGCATCTGAGGCGTGAAATTAGGCCCCGCCCACCACACTTGATGTTACTAAGGCCTTTAGAAAAATCTACCAAGTGATTTTTCAGCCATGTGGGTTATCAAAACCCAAAAAAAGCCAAGTGTACCCTCATACAGTTGTCCCTTCAGATAATAAAAAACGTTACTCCCAGAACACACAAAAGTTTGTTATAAATCATTCAAACTGAGTGCCCATAAGTTAAGCCCTTTATGCAAGCTAGTAAAGCCCCTTCTAAGACTAGGATTACTGCTTCCCCTTCCCCTTATGGGGATACTGTCAGCCTTTCTGAGTTATCACAGTCTCTGCAGAAAAAATGACTGAACATACCTCATTGCTGTATAGCAAGAAACCGTTCCTCACACTGAAGTTTTCCTGTTCTCCTCAGATTTTGTGGGAACAGCAGTGGACCTTAGTTACAAATGCTAAGATCATCATCCTCCAGGCAGAAATCTTCATCTATCTCCTGCCTGAGAGTAAATAGTACACGCGGGTACCATTTAAATATAACAAACTCTTGCTTGAAGACAAATAAAAACTAATACTTTATCTCCTCTTTCACTTTACCCTTCCTGCTTAGAGCCGGCAAAGAGAATGACTGGGGGGTGGAGTTAAGGGGGGAGCTATATAGACAGCTCTGCTGTGGTGCTCTCTTTGCCACTTCCTGTTAGGAAGGATAATATCCCACAAGTAAGGATGAATCCGTGGACTCGGTACATCTTGCAAAAGAAAAGTTAGCATTATTTATCTAAATTTTACCATTATCAGTGAGAATATATATTTATGTACTATTTTTTAATAGATGTAGTGGTTTCAAAAGTGTTTTAAATGTGTGTTTATATAATATTGTATTCAAATTTGTACTATTGTTCACAGTCTTAATCAGATTTTATGTTTATGCACAGAGATCCTTCTAGGATCTAATAGATATTTGTGATCATAAAGTAGTAAGATTTTTTAGTTGCCAGTCCGTATATAGCTCTTTGTATATTGGATGTAGATTATCAGGTATGCGATCATTCCACCTTAAAGATTTCTGAATCTTAAGAGTTGTGGTCATGTAACTATTACACATGACGCGGGTTGACCAATCACATTCTGAGACTCAGTGCCCAATCAGCAACGTTGAAAATTATCCAATCAGCGTTTAGAGATTTCGCTCTTTACTTTGAAAAGCTGCTTTTTAAACTTATACAAGCAAGTTGTACTTCTATACCTCTGAGGAAGAAGGTAACTTTGAAACGTGTCAGGGACGTTGTACTACTACACTTTGAGTTTAATGTAACTCTGAGGTGGTTCACTGCTGCGATATCCACTTGATTTTATGCATATTTTATGCTTTTTGCTTTAACCTTACCTCATTTGATTAAGTGGGAATTTTTTCACTTATGCTTTGTGTGATTTTTGTAATAAAACATACTTCACTATCTGTGGCTATTTCCCATTCTTTCTCTCATTAATATATATTGAGACGAACGAAAGACGAAATAAGGAAGCATCCTGTGGACATCCTGTATGCAAAGCTGAGCAACTGTTTTTCATTTGCCATTTTTCACACTGCGGACTTGGAGACATCAGCGAGCTGGGCTTCTTTGAATATACGGCGGCTACTTACCTCATATAGATTGAGGTATTCAGAAGTAAGTGTGTGGTGATAGGGGATATATTACCCCACAACTTTGTATAGTCATCTTTGTCCTAAATGATCACAAAAGAAAGGCGCTGACACCTTGTCTTTTTGCTGTATACATTGTTCTTTGTGGAGATTACCAGGGAATCTTCACTTCCTCTTTGGATCGGCTGCATTTCGTTGGAAGATAATAATTCCTGTGAACTTTCTGGACTTACTATTAGTATATTTTATTAATATATATTATTATTTTTACATACATTGTTGGTAATATAGGCTAGCACGGTTCTACATAGTCTTTTATGTTATACATACATATATATATATATATATACCAGTATCAATTTTAGTGCACTCACTGTTACTTCAGCATCTGCCGAGGTGCTGCGTGAAAAACATATAGTGATAACTATCAACCCCATAGATAGGAAGAAGGAACGCTTCACTCTCCGGTCTGTTCAGAAAAAGGCTTTATTTCATCTTCATACATCAGTAATACATCCCGAACGTTTTGATACCGATTGGTATCTTGTTCACTGGGTGTTGCAAAATGTTTGTGTCCCAAAACGGCTCCTTATCTAACCCACACACCTCTCACCTGTATTCCTGTCACCCCCTCTCCGCAGGGGGGGCACATGATCAATTAACATTGTCCTCAGGCTTGCAGGTGTGTGTCCTGCCTGAAGGAAGTGCAGAGCGACGGGTTGATCCGAGACCTTTTTATCAATTGCTTGCCTAATGGCATGGCGGTGATTCGCCATCCTCTCGCGGAAGGTGGTAGAGGTTTTACCCACATACACCAAGGAACATGGGCACATCAATATATAAACCAAGTGAGTGCTCATACAGGACAATCTGTGTAAGATCTTATACTTTCTTCCTGTATGTGGATGATGAAAGTATATCCCAGTCAGCATACTGTTGCACGTATTGCAGTCCCCACATCTGTAGCATCCTAATTTTCTTTTAGCATCCAACCATGTACCCTTTTCATAGCATTTTACAGGATCATTAAGGACTAGGATGTCCTTTAAATTAGGTGCCCTTTTATAGACCATCCGTGGAGCTGCCATACGTGAGAAGGGGAGAGACTTATCCATGCTCACAATTTCCCAATTCCTTTTGACTGATTCTGTTAGAGTTTTGGATATTGGGTTGAAAGTTGTTACAAAGTTAATATCCTCTTTGTTTTCCACGCCCTTTGTCACTTCCTGTGGCTGTAACAATGACATTTGGTCATGTGATATACCTTTAAGGTATCTCCCTTCATGCACCTTGCTCCTTTAAAAGGGAGCCTCCTACAATCAATCTTTGCCTGATTATTGAGAAGTTCAACAGCCTGGAGGCTGTTTCCTTTGCTACTATTCAGGTCACATCTATACCTATCAAATTTATGATTGGAAATTATACCTAAAGTTTGTTAGCCTAGAACTGAGTCATCTACAGCTTCCTCTGAGTTGTAAACCAGTTTCTAAACATCTGTGATTACCGCTCTGCACTAAAATCCTTTACAGGTCTCCCTCTGCAGCTCCTGTCAGTTTATTTTACACATCGCGGAACCTCCGCAGCTTTCCGACGCTGGATCCCCAAACCGGAAGTGAGTCACACATTCACCGCAAGCCATTCACTCCTGCAACAGGCAAGCTCTCTCTGTCTCCTTACTCACAGGTAACTTCTGTTTGTTACAACTTCTGGATATTGATTGTATCGGTTGGCTCTCCTGTTGCCATATTTATTCAAATTGTCTTTGTCTAAGTTATATTGCTACACGCATGGGATGTGAATCACTTTACCTCTGCATACTATTCCGCAATAAATACTGCTTGCAAGTTACATATTTGGACAAACCTAAGGTTGTATTAAGCAATCTGTGTGAGTGACTTTGTATATATTTTATTGGGTGAATGTGTGTGAAGTAAACTGGACTCTGAATCATAAGTTACAGATGATAAAAGATTCTTCCACTAATCCTAACTTCAACTAACTTCTGATTCTGGGCTATCAGAGTTAGAGTTCTTAAACTTACTATACTGGCTATTAATTGCTCACTGTTACCATTTCTGTTCAAACTAAGTCTGTGTTTGCAGAAATAGATATACAAAAGAGCTACAAATACTCTATTTCTGGTTTGTGTGTGAGTGGATTCATTACATAATAATCAGGCCTAAAACTGATCCTGTTAAATTACTAAAACATGGATCCCACAGAAATAAAAAATGAATTCACTAATGTGTACCAGAAATTAGATTATTTAGCCCATGCTATACAAGAAGTACAGGCTGAGAATGTAGCCATAAAAGCAATGTTAAAGGATTTCATAACACCTAAACCTGTGGATATACCTGAACCCCAAGTACATACACCAACACCATTTTCTGGAAAACGGTCTGAGTTTCGTGATTTCAAAAACGCATGCAACTTGCTATTTTCTTTGAAACCACGCACCTATCATTCAGACAGGATTAAAGTTTGCACCACAATTTCATACATGATAGGAGAGCCACGTACCTGGGCTAACAGATTCTTTGAGCAACCCCATTCTAGATTCATTAACTGATTTCTTTTCAGCAATGACAAGTCTGTATGAGGATTCAAACAGCCAAATACAAGCTGAGACCAAACTGCGGTCATTAAAACAAGGCAAAAGGACTGTAGAGGAATACACAACAGACTTTCAGATGTGGGCCTCAGACTCATTGTGGAATGAGGTAAGCTTGCGTAATCAGTTTCGCCTAGGTTTGTCTGAATCTCTAAAAGATGAACTCTCACGATTGGAACTCCCTGAAACACTCACCGGCTTAATCAAGCTAAGCACCACATTAGATAGACGTCTGAGGGAAAGAAAAGCTGAAAAAAGCATGTATGACCCCTCTATCAGACGCACCTATCCATCATCGGTCTCCCAAGACAGAAACCAGACTTTCAGCACCCCAATGGAGATTGGGGCAATCAAAGGTCCTCTGACTCAAGAGGAGAAAACAAGAAGGAAATTAGGAAATTTATGTCTTTACTGCGCTCACAAGGAGCACACAGTTGCAACCTGCCCCCTCCTATCAAAACAAAAGAAGGGTAAGAAAAAAAATATAATATCATTATACAATTTATCTACTGCTACCCAGCTCACTGTCTCTCTCTCTTTACAGTGGGACCGTCTCCACATCCAGAGTGACGCGTTAGTAGATTCTGGTGCTTCAGGGATATATATTGATGATACATTTGTTAAAAAGAATAAAATACCCACAGTGTGTAAACAGCAACCAGTTTTTGTGAAGTTAATAGATGGTACTTTGATTCAGAAAGGTCCTATCACACACCACACTATACCTTTACTTACAACCACAAAAAATGGTCACACTGAATACCTTACATATGATATCATTCCTATTGATAGACATTCCATTATTTTAGGATACATGTGGTTAAAGACACATAATCCAAGCATTGATTGGTTAAAGGATGAGATAAATTTAACATCTAGATATTGCACAAATACGTGTTATCCACACTGTTCTATATCTTCTATTGAGAATGGTGTACCAGCGGCATATTCTGATTTGGTAGATGTATTCGATTTAAAAGAGGCTGAATCATTGCCACCACACCGTGAATTTGACTGCCCCATCGAATTAATACCCGGGTCTCAAATACCCTATGGCAAAATATATCCTCTGTCCCAGGATGAGTTAACCCATTTACGCACCTACCTAGATGACAACCTTAAAAAAGGTTTTATATCACATTCAACTTCACCCGCAGCAGCTGGTATTTTTTTTGTTAAAAATAAAGATCTAAGTCTAAGACCCATAATAGATTATCGAGCCTTAAATGCGATAACAGTAAAAAACCGATACCCATTGCCTTTAATACCAGAATTATTGGAAAGACTCACCAACGCCACCATATATACCAAATTGGATTTGAAGGGGGCATATAATTTGATTCGGATTAGGAGTGGAGACGAATGGAAGACAGCTTTTCGCACACGATACGGTTTATTTCAGTACAATGTCATGCCTTTCGGGTTGAGTAACGCACCAGCTACTTTCCAACATTTCATCAACGAGATATTCCGAGATTTAACTGACATATGTGTTGTAATTTATCTAGATGATATTTTAATTTATTCCACAAATTTACAAGATCATGAAAGGCATGTACGATGGGTACTCACCCGACTAAGACAGCATAGATTGTTTGCCAAACTGGAAAAATGCAATTTCCATGTTAAACAGATTAAGTTCCTTGGTTATATTCTATCTCCTCAAAAAATCCAAATGGACCCTGAAAAGATAAACACGATCCAGGAATGGACCATACCACGCAGTGTTCGAGCGCTACAGAGGTTTTTGGGTTTCTCGAATTTTTACAGAAAATTCATCAGAGATTTTTCTACTATTGTAAGACCATTAACCCAACTCACAAGGAAATCCCAAAGATTTCATTGGAATGAAGAAGCTCAAACTGCTTTTAACAAGCTAAAGCACTGTTTCTCCACTGCTCCAGTTCTGACGCTGCCAGACTATCAATCTCAATTCATACTAGAGGTTGATGCCTCCAACACCGGCATAGGAGCAGTCCTATCACAAAAAATCAAGGAAAACCAAGAAATGCATCCCGTAGCTTTTTATTCCAGAACCTTGCTCCCAGCTGAAATAAATTATAGCATTGGTGACAAAGAGCTCTTAGCAATTAAAAGTTCCTTAGAGCACTGGAGGCATCTATTAGAAGGGTCAAAAGAACCTTTTCTCATTTTTACTGATCACAAAAACCTTGAGTATTTAAGGAAAAGTAAAACTCTCTCTGCACGCCAAGTCAGATGGTCTCTGTTTTTAGATCGCTTTAATTTTTTGATTACTTACAGACCAGGACATTCTAACACCAAAGCTGATGCCCTCTCAAGAATGTATGATCCTACGAACATCTCCGAGACCCTCAATCCTATCATACCAGAAGAGAAATTTATATACTCACTTTCTAACTTAGAAAAGGACATTCTTCTGGAAACTCAAAAAGAAAATGATTGCCCCCCAACTTGTGAGAGAGATTCCACATCAGGGTTGATGTATCACAAAAATAGATTATATGTACCTAAGGCTCTTAGGATGATGATATTAAAACATTATCATGACAATGTCTTGTCAGGCCACAAAGGTGTACAAAAGACCACCAACTTGATCAAAAGATACTTCTGGTGGCCACAGCTAAATCAAGATGTTATACATCATCTGAAGAAATGTGATATATGTGCAAGAAATAAAGTGGCACACAAAAAACCTATTGGTTTATTAACTACTTTACCAATACAGGATATGCCGTGGTCCACCATATCAATGGATTTTATTGTTGATCTTCCAGTCTCACGAAAGTACACCACTATTCTAGTGGTTGTAGATCACTTAACTAAATTGGGTCATTTTATTCCACTAACAAGTTTACCCACAGCCATTATTACTGCAAAGGTCTTTTTAGATAATATAGTCAAACTACACGGATTACCAATTACAGTGATCACAGATAGAGGTACTCAGTTCACCTCAGCCTTCTGGAGGTCTCTGTGCAAACTGTTACAAATTGATACACGTTATACCACAGCTTTTCATCCTCAGTCAAATGGGTTGACTGAACGTTTGAATCAGACACTAGAACAATTCCTACGATGTTATCTGAGCCATCTTCAGGATGATTGGGTTAATTACCTCCCGATGGCAGAGTTCTCATACAACAACTCAATCTCTACCTCAACCAAAGTATCACCATTCTTCGCCACGTACGGCTTCCATCCAACCACTATCACAATATCCCATACCACAGTGAATTGTCCAGGAGCAATGGATTTTAGTAATTCCTTACAAGATAGACTTCAGTTGCTTAAAACTCATTTGCAGGAAGCTCAAGAACATCAAAAGAAGTACTATGACCTACATCATTCCCCTAGTCCCACCTATGTCGTAGGAGACTTGGTTCTACTGTCCACAAAGTATCTGAAACTTCGTGTGCCATGTAAAAAATTGGCCAATCAATTTATTGGTCCGTTCCCGATTGCGGCAATAGTTAACTCGAACGCTGTTCGGTTGACTCTGCCTAAAGATCTCACTGTTCATCCTACATTTCATGTCTCTCTAATTAAGCCTTACGTAGGGGACCCTTTACTACAACTGGCAGATCCTCCTCCACCTATTTATCACCAGGATCAGTTGGAATATGAAGTGGAGTCCATCCTAGATTCCCGGATACGTCGCGGTCATGTACAGTACTTGATACAATGGAAAGGCTATGGTCCTGAAAGCAACTCATGGGAATCTCATGAGGATGTTCACGCTCCTGATCTGCTCTCCGCTTTTCATCGGCGGTATCCTGGGAAGCCATATCTCCGCACCCCTGTTGACTGCCCTTGAGGAGGGGGGTATGTGATATACCTTTAAGGTATCTCCCTTCATGCACCTTGCTCCTTTAAAAGGGAGCCTCCTACAATCAATCTTTGCCTGATTATTGAGAAGTTCAACAGCCTGGAGGCTGTTTCCTTTGCTACTATTCAGGTCACATCTATACCTATCAAATTTATGATTGGAAATTATACCTAAAGTTTGTTAGCCTAGAACTGAGTCATCTACAGCTTCCTCTGAGTTGTAAACCAGTTTCTAAACATCTGTGATTACCGCTCTGCACTAAAATCCTTTACAGGTCTCCCTCTGCAGCTCCTGTCAGTTTATTTTACACATCGCGGAACCTCCGCAGCTTTCCGACGCTGGATCCCCAAACCGGAAGTGAGTCACACATTCACCGCAAGCCATTCACTCCTGCAACAGGCAAGCTCTCTCTGTCTCCTTACTCACAGGTAACTTCTGTTTGTTACAACTTCTGGATATTGATTGTATCGGTTGGCTCTCCTGTTGCCATATTTATTCAAATTGTCTTTGTCTAAGTTATATTGCTACACGCATGGGATGTGAATCACTTTACCTCTGCATACTATTCCGCAATAAATACTGCTTGCAAGTTACATATTTGGACAAACCTAAGGTTGTATTAAGCAATCTGTGTGAGTGACTTTGTATATATTTTATTGGGTGAATGTGTGTGAAGTAAACTGGACTCTGAATCATAAGTTACAGATGATAAAAGATTCTTCCACTAATCCTAACTTCAACTAACTTCTGATTCTGGGCTATCAGAGTTAGAGTTCTTAAACTTACTATACTGGCTATTAATTGCTCACTGTTACCATTTCTGTTCAAACTAAGTCTGTGTTTGCAGAAATAGATATACAAAAGAGCTACAAATACTCTATTTCTGGTTTGTGTGTGAGTGGATTCATTACAGGTCACTATGTGCCAACTTGGTATGCGCCAGTTCAATCAGGTTCTTTTTATATCCACAACAAGGGAGGGTCAATCGTTGACCAAAATTACTCTGACTACAGGGATGAGACTTATCGACAGCTGTCAGACAACCAGGTCTACTGTAAACTTAGGGGTAACCTCATGAATTCTTTTAAGAAGGAATTGGACTACATATTAAAATGTGGCCAGGAAGCAGGTATGATCGATGAAAATGAATTTGAATTAATGACCACTCCTTTTCCGGTAATCCCAGTGTTATATCTGTTGCCAAAAGTACATAAAACTTTGATAAAACCTCCCGGCAGGCCTATTGTGTCTGCCCGGGACTCTCTATGTTCTAATGTGGCCATTTTCATCGATCATCACCTGCAACCTGTTGTAAAGGGATCATATTCCTTTATACTGGACTCCCCTCGTTTATCAGAAAATTAATGAGTTGGAAATGTTTGGAACCACGAGATCTTTTAGTTACCATAGATGTGGGACTGCAATGGGTTCAAATATGGCTCCCGCATATGCCAACCTATACATGTTCTGGTATGAGACCAAAGTCATGCACATCTTAACAGTTGATTACATCAAATTATAAGTGAGATACATAGACGATGTGTTTCTGATATGGCGAGGGTCAGAGGAAACATTGAAACATTGGGTGAATACCCTCAATAATATTGAGTCTACCATTCGTTTTAAATTTGTATATGACAGGGTGAGTATTCCCTTTCTAGACCTAAATATCACAATCTATTCAGATGATGAGGAATGTAAATTTTCTACATCGCTATACTCTAAACCCACTGATAAGAACTCCCTACTGCTGTCTAGGAGTTACCACCCAGAACATCAGAAAAGAGGTGTAGTTTCCTCCCAGCTCATGCGAGTGGCACGCAACAATACACTGATGGACACAAGAAGAATCCAGGAGGAAGAGATGAAAACCAAGCTGGAACAACGTGGATATAAAAAGAACCTGATTGAACAGGCGCATACCAAGTTGGCACATAGTGACTAAATGTCATTGTTACAGACACGGGAAGTGACAAAGGGCATGGAAAACAAAGAGGATATTAACTTTGTAACAACTTTCAACCCAATATCCAAAACTCTAACAGAATCAGTCAAAAGGAATTGGGAAATTGTGAGCATGGATAAGTCTCTCCCCTTCTCACGTATGGCAGCTCCACGGATGGTCTATAAAAGGGCACCTAATTTAAAGGACATCCTAGTCCTTAATGATCCTGTAAAATGCTATGAAAAGGGAACATGGTTGGATGCTAAAAGAAAATTACTATGCAAGAGTCACCGTGATAAGGCTATCACTGGGCCCCTATAGGAGGCGCTTATTTCCAGTATATATAGGTTGCTAGTGCAAAAAATAAGATGATAATACAACTAGCATTAAAACAAAAAGAACAATGTTATACACCAGATTGCTAACGCAGTACATAAAATTAAAAACACAAAATATTTGAAAAAATATATGATACAATGGTATATAGAACCCAATCTGGAAAGTCCAGCGAAACTCTTTAAATGTCCATCAGTGTTTGAACAGGCTGCTCTCTGTCTTCACCCCACTGGATGATGTATTCTAAGACGTAAAACAAAAACAGAGGCGCCACATGTGTAGATCAATATAACCAGAAATCCAATAAGAGTAGAATAAGGGTACTCACAAGCGGAGCGGCACTCTCTTGTGCCAGTAGGGGCGGGCTGGTTTTTTGCAGCAAACCAGCTGGCTGTGTGTCTGCCAGATGGATGGAGAGTGTTTGTCTCCTGGATATTAAACACTGGTCCAAAATGTGACAACGGATGCTGTGCTAGGTATTCCTGTGGCTGAGCTATTACAGAGATTGCAGGAGTTGTCCCTGTGTGTAACGCTTCTCCTAAGCGCTTGTGTGCTACTGCGTCTGACTTCCGTGCTGTCCGCTGAGTGAGAGGAGTTGTCAGTGAAGCAGGTAAAGCTGCGGAATTGCGGTTAGCTGTTAGGTAGTGAGACAGAGTGAAATAGTCCTGTCTGTTCCTGCACAGTTACCAGATTGAGTGTAGGTATGTCCTTGCTCATTAGTACAGTGGGGTGGAGTTTACCTCATGTGTGTCACTTGCAGGTATTTTCCTGCAAGTGACACACATGAGGTAAACTCCACCCCACTGTACTAATGAGCAAGGACATACCTACACTCAATCTGGTAACTGTGCAGGAACAGACAGGACTATTTCACTCTGTCTCACTACCTAACAGCTAACCGCAATTCCGCAGCTTTACCTGCTTCACTGACAACTCCTCTCACTCAGCGGACAGCATGGAAGTCAGACGCAGTAGCACACAAGCGCTTAGGAGAAGCGTTACACACAGGGACAACTCCTGCAATCTCTGTAATAGCTCAGCCACAGGAATACCTAGCACAGCATCCGTTGTCACATTTTGGACCAGTGTTTAATATCCAGGAGACAAACACTCTCCATCCATCTGGCAGACACACAGCCAGCTGGTTTGCTGCAAAAAACCAGCCCGCCCCTACTGGCACAAGAGAGTGCCGCTCCGCTTGTGAGTACCCTTATTCTACTCTTATTGGATTTCTGGTTATATTGATCTACACATGTGGCGCCTCTGTTTTTGTTTTTGTTTTACGTCTTAAAAGAAAATTAGGATGCTATAGATGTGGGGACTGCACTACGTGCAACAGTATGCTGACTGGGATGTACTTTCATCATCCGCATACAGGAAGAAAGTATAAGATCTTACACAGATTGTCCTGTATGAGCACTCACGTGGTTTATATATTGATGTGCCCATGTTCCTTGGTGTATGTGGGTAAAACCTCTACCACCTTCCGCAAGAGGATGGCGAATCACCGCCATGCCATTAGGCAAGCAATTGATAAAAAGGTCTCCGATCAACCCATCGCTCTGCACTTCATTCAGGCAGGACACACACCTGCAAGCCTGAGGACAATGTTAATTGATCATGTGCCCCCCCCCCCCTGTGGAGAGGGGGTGACAGGAATACTAAACTCCTCCAAGTGGAAACGTCTTGGATCTATCGGCTGGATACGGTTGCCCCTAAAGGGTTAAATGTGCAGTTGGACTATAATGTCTTTCTTTGAAGAGATTTATATGGCCTAGATTTGGAGTTTGGCGGTAGCCGTGAAAACCAGCGTTAGAGGCTCCTAACGGTATTTGGAGTCATTCAAAAAAGGGTCTAACGCTCACTTTTCACCCGCGACTTTTCCATACCGCAGATCCCCTTACGTCAATTGCGTATCCTATCTTTTCAATGGGATCTTTCTAACTCCGGTATTTAGAGTCATGTCTGAAGTGAGCGTTCGAAATCTAACGACAAAACTCCAGCCGCAGAAAAAAGTCAGTAGTTAAGAGCTTTCTGGGCTTACGCCGGTTCATAAAGCTCTTAACTACTGTACTCTAACGTACACTAACACCCATAAACTACCTATGTACCCCTAAACCGAGGCCCCACATCGCCGACACTCGAATACATTTTTTAACCCCTAATCTGCCGTCCGCCACCTACGTTATACTTATGTACCCCTAATCTGCTGCCCCTAACACCGCCGACCCCTATATTATATTTATTAACCTTTGTTAACCAGATTGAGCTTGCATTCTATTTACTGTTCCGATCAGCCAATAGAATGTGAGCTCAATCTGATTGGCTGATTGGATCAGCCAATCGGATTGAACTTGATTCTGATTGGCTGATTCCATCAGCCAATCAGAATATTCCTACCTTAATTCCGATTGGCTGATAGAATCCTATCAGCCAATCGGAATTCGAGGGACGCCATCTTGGATGACGTCATTTAAAGGAACCGTCATTCGTCGTTCAGTCGTCGGCCAGGATGGATGTTCCGCGTCGGAGGTCTTCAGGATGCTGCCGCTCCACTCCGGATGGATGACGATAGAAGATGCCTCTTGGATGAAGACTTCAATCGGATGGAAGACCTCTTCTGCCCCGCTTGGATGAAGACTTCTACCGGATGGAGGACCTCTGCTTGCCCCGCTTGGATGAAGAATTTGGCTCGGCTGGGTGAAGACGACTCAAGGTAGGGAGATCTTCAGGGGCTTAGTGTTAGGTTTATTTAAAGGGGGTTTGGGTTAGATTAGGGGTATGTGGGTGGTGGGTTGTAATGTTGGGGGGGGGTATTGTATGTTTTTTTTTACAGGCAAAAGAGCTGAACTTCTTGGGGCATGCCCCGCAAAGGGCCCTGTTCAGGGCTGGTAAGGTAAAAGAGCTTTGAACTTTAGTAATTTAGAATAGGGTAGGGCATTTTTTTATTTTGGGGGGGCTTTGTTATTTTATTAGGGGGCTTAGAGTAGGTGTAATTAGTTTAAAATTGTTGTAATATATTTCTAATGTTTGTAAATATTTTTTTATTTTTTGTAACTTAGTTCTTTTTTATTTTTTGTACTTTAGTTAGTTTATTTCATTGTATTTATTTGTAGGAATTGTATTTAATTTATTTATTGATAGTGTGGTGTTAGGTTTAATTGTAGATAATTATAGGTATTTTATTTAATTAATTTATTGATAGTGTAGTGTTAGGTTTAATTGTAACTTAGGTTAGGATTTATTTTACAGGTAAATTTGTAATTATTTTAACTATTTTAGCTATTAAATAGTTGTTAACTATTTAATAGCTATTGTACCTGGTTAAAATAAATACAAAGTTACCTGTAAAATAAATATTAATCCTAAAATAGCTATAATATAATTATAATTTATATTGTAGCTATATTAGGATTTATTTTACAGGTAAGTATTTAGCTTTAAATAGGAATCATTTATTTAATAAGAGTTAATTAATTTTGTTAGATTAAAATTATATTTAACTTAGGGGGGTGTTAGTGTTAGGGTTAGACTTAGCTTTAGGGGTTAATACATTTATTAGAATAGCGGTGAGCTCCAGTCGGCAGATTAGGGGTTAATAATTGAAGTTAGGTGTCGGCGATGTTAGGGAGGGCAGATTAGGGGTTAATACTATTTATTATAGGGTTAGTGAGGCGGATTAGGGGTTAATAACTTTATAACAATAGCGGTGCGGTCCGCTCGGCAGATTAGGGGTTAATAAGTGTAGGCAGGTGGAGGCGACGTTGTGGGGGGCAGATTAGGGGTTAATAAATATAATATAGGGGTTGGCGGTGTTAGGGGCAGCAGATTAGGGGTACATAGGGATAATGTAAGTAGCGACGGTTTACGGAGCGGCAGATTAGGGGTTAATAATAATATGCAGGGGTCAGCGATAGCGGGGGCGGCAGAATAGGGGTTAATAAGTGTAAGGTTAGGGGTGTTTAGACTCGGGGTACATGTTAGAGTGTTAGGTGCAGACGTAGGAAGTGTTTCCCCATAGGAAACAATGGGGCTGCGTTAGGAGCTGAACGCGGCTTTTTTGCAGGTGTTAGGTTTTTTTTCAGCTCAAACAGCCCCATTGTTTCCTATGGGGGAATCGTGCACGAGCATGTTTTTGAGGCTGGCCGCGTCCGTAAGCAACTCTGGTATCGAGAGTTGAAGTTGCGTTAAATATGCTCTACACTCCTTTTTTGGAGCCTAACGCAGCCATTCTGTGGACTCTCAATACCAGAGTTATTTTAAAGGTGCGGCCAGAAAAAAGCCAGCGTTAGATACGCGGGTCGTTACCGACAAAACTCTAAATCTAGCCGTAAGATTGCTTGATCTAGGTTGTCTCTGTTTTTAAAGTATAGACTTGTTCTTTTCTGACATTTATACTAGAAGGGATAATCATCGTTATAATTGGAAGTATACCGCATCTCAGTGTATTGTTGTGTGCAAACTTATGGTTTCTCTGACATACTCCAATAGGCATGAATGTATTATTAATATATTGGCCATCAAATACCTGGAAACCATTACATTAACTACCTATTCTATTCTGTATTCATTATATTCAATGGTTGATATATGATTATGCCTGCTGATGGGCAAATAATGTAAGCGTATAGGTTGGGACACCCAGGAAAAGTGTTATTAGGGAGCTTATTGCGTGTTGTCTAACACTTTTAGAATAAAAGCTTAGATATTTGGATCATTAAACAATCCGATTTTTAACTTTAGTTCTTTTAAATACGAGCGTCTGGCGTGATCT
Organism: Bombina bombina; assembly: GCF_027579735.1. Classification (NCBI taxonomy): domain Eukaryota; kingdom Metazoa; phylum Chordata; class Amphibia; order Anura; family Bombinatoridae; genus Bombina; species Bombina bombina. The sequence continues at coordinate 2,005,678 of NC_069504.1, forward strand.
GGAAAGGCTGCCACACGACATGCGCATGTCTAAATGAATGTAGGTGATTGACATGAAGACACACGTCACTAAGCAGGCTAAGTTATGCAAATTAGCCATGCGTTTGAAGACTTGCCTTGTTATGTGTGTGTGGAGCCTATTCCCGATACACCGGAAGTGACATCAGCACTTAGGGGTATAAACAGGTGAGAGGTGTGTGGGTTAGATTAGTAGCCATTTTGGGACACAAACATTTTGCAACACCCAGTGAACAAGATACCAATCGGTATCGAAACGTTTGGGATGTATTACTGATGTATGAAGATGAAATAAAGCCTTTTTCTGAACAGACCGGAGAGTGAAGTGTTCCTTCTTCCTATCTTTGGGGTTGATTGTTATCACTATATATATATATATTAAAAGAGAAGCCTCTCACAGCACCATTTATTATAAGGACATAGGTAATCAACCCTGATCTGCAATTTAAATATTTAGCAGGCCAGGGGTGCTAGACAGTAGTTCCATATTAGATAAATTCCAAAAAAGAAAATGGTTCAAGAACCACAAAGTCTACTATAGCCAGCACTGATTAATGAAAGGCAAATTTAAAGCTCCAAAAAAGTAGGAACAGTTAGACAAAGTAAAAAACCACACAGATACAAAACCTGTGCTAAATTAAACCATTTATTGATTACCGCTAAATTCTGAGTTGCAAATCCCCAAATAAAAAGAAAATAAGAAAAAATAATAATAAACACATAGATAAAGTTGTAACCACAGATACAAAATGTGTCGACACAGATAGACTAGTCATATGACCTCAGTGATAATACCATCCCAGGAGGTAAATAATGTTGGTAATGTCCAAATAAAGTTATATATGTGCACTGAAAAAACTCATAAGGTGCATTTAATTCATATTATTGAAGGACATCAACACAAAGTTCTCCTTGGATTATGATAATTGAATGAACAGAGGAAAAAACTGTAGACAAAAAGAGGGAGCTGCTAGAGTTGTATAACCCCTGTACTGGTGAACTTCATATAGCGTCCAGCATTGAGTGGTACAATCTTTAAATTCACAAGTAGGTAAATCTGTTATGTCGGATCGCTAGGGTGGCTAATACAGCAACTTTCAGAAAATCAAACTTAAAAGGGCAAACGGATACCTGTATCAGGGATTATTCCTTTCTCACCTGACCCATCCTTAGACGGTCTGCACTGTGCCTTTAAGCTCTACACACTGTTGTTAAGTCCGGCTTTTTCTGCTGCAATTGTGAATATTGACACTCACCCTAGCGTTCTTTCAATTTCCATAGATCAATTGTTGTACAGGGGTTAACAGTCTCTACCTCTATGTCGCTCCTCAGACGGCTGTCATCCGGTCGATTAAAAGGGGGGTTCAGCTGCTACCCCCAGTGTTTCTGCTGCTACGCGCGTTTCACCCACACTAGGCAAATTTCAAAACGGGCTTTGTCAGGCCATGTATCTCTATCCGATTGGATCTTACTCTTTTATTTACGTGACTGCACATGACGTCAAAGGGTGAAATGTTAACAATGTAACTGTGGTATCCATTGTTAATAAGGGATTGCAACTTTTTATGTTAAATTAAATAAACCTGTAAGTATAAAGAATTTGGCAGAATTTCAAAAAGTAAACTAGTTAATGCTCATTCACGGCCATTTCGGCCCTACATAAAGCAATAATTTCCATTAATATCACAAATATTATTTTTGTTATTATACACAGTTTGTGACGGGCTTCAAAAGAACTTTTTGAATAACTTTTTCTATAATTTCTTAAGCAAGTGTCCCTAAATATTGATTTATTACTTAAGTTTGCAGAATAGAGATGTCAATAGTATTAGTAACCCAATTACATAGACGAGGTTGATATTTTAATTAACAATATTAAAATTTTGTCACCATTACGTAAATTCACAATGGGGTGGCTCACATTGTCAATACATAATTTATTTGCACTGTAATCCAATTTCAATAATTGACATTCAAATAAGTCATCATTACAGAAAAGGAGCATAGTTTATCTCCTCATTCCTCATTGTAAAAACATGCTAGATTAAAGAGAACCGAGATAGCACACAGAGTCTCTATAGAAGTGCGCAAATGATCACAGCATGCGGCAGATGGCGGATTCGGCAAACAGCAATCCAGGCAGCTCTCTCAGAAATGGTGAGTGGACAACGGGAACCTGTGGATGACAGATGGAAGAGGCGCCTCATGGGACAAGTATCGTTTTAGGCAGCAAAGGGACACACAGAAGCAGCGGACCCCCCACACAGAGTGTTACTCACAAGAGCGGCGGTACAAACGTGTACCCAGACAGGCAGGACGGAACCAAAAGTCGCCCGTCAGACAGGCGTAAGCTCGGTACGCTAGGCAAACGTCACTCAGCAAGCAGCGTCAGAGTAAACCCAGCAGGGGAACCAATAGAGTCGAAGGGAACTCGACACAGCGGACCTCCAAAGGGGATCAGGAACGTAACCAAATTGCTCCAGCGGCAATAGTAATAGAAAACAGGCAGGTGTGATGTACTCAAGGATACATTTATTGAGTACAAACAGATAAAAACAAGCGTACAGCAACGCGTTTCTCAACAAATAGTCGTTTCATCAGGCTGATACTAATACATGGAAATACCTGCTCTATTTATAACACACCTGTGTCAATCACAGAGCTCCTACTACCGACACACCTCCAGGTGGGAATGACTGATGATAGGATGTGAATCGAGTGGGAGGTGTCTCAGGAGCCGGAGCTAAGGATGGACTACCAACAACAAATAACATACACAAATATTTCATACATTCTGAATTATATGTTCGTAATTGGTCTGTCCTTACAGAGAATATACACATTCAAATCATACATATAATAAATATTACTGTAACAATATACAACATGTGGAGAATTAAAGCGCTCACAAATTAAGATCATAGTTTAATAAAATATAATAATGTATCATAAAAACCCAGTATCATTAAAAGATTCAGACCAGAGAAAAAAATAATGGTCCATTTTAACAAAAAGGGGCTGAGTAATGATTTAGAAAATAAATAAAGAGTAAGAGAAGTGTTTATAAAGAGGGGGGGGGGGGGGGAAGGGCAATCCTTGGATAATAAGAGGGTAAGACTAAGAGGACCAGCGAAAAAGACAATGTCAAAGTCCTAAATATGGATATCAGGGGGTCCTATAAAATCCTACTACTAATTACTAAAAGCTCCAAATAAAATAATAAATTACAATATTAATCTTAGTCGCTGACTATACAAGGTGCTCAAATGTAATTGTAAAATTAGAAAGTGAAGGATATGGGTTGAGTGACTGGAAACAACTCTAACGGATGGCCCTAATTGATGGATGTTGTGCTAATAAGGATATGGGTAGAGTGACTGGAAACAACTCTAACGGATGACCCTAATTAACGGAAGTTGTACTAATAATGACTATAAGCACCAGAGAAAAATAAATCAAACAGTATTAATCTTAGTCATTGACTATACTAAATGCTCAGATGTAAATATAAAAATATAAAATAAAGAATAAAAGATATGGATTGAATGACTGGATACAGCTCTAGTGCTTGGCCCTAATTAGTGGAAGGCTGCTAGGTCAATACACAAATTTAACCCATCAGGATGCATGCATTTCAAAACGTGGATCCAATACGTTTCTCTTTGTCTTAATCTAAAATACCTATTATAGATATAAGATTTAGGTATATGTTCTAAAGGGGTCACGGAGAAGCAATTAGTATCACCATTGTGCATAATGTTGCAGTGTCTAGAGACACTATGGTACTTGTAATTCTTCCTCATATTACGTTTATGTTCAGACCACCTTATGCTGAACCGCCTACAGGTTCTGCCCACATATTGGATGCCACACAAGCAGGTGAGTAAATATACAACATAGGTTGAAGCACAAGAGATATGTCCAATGATCGAATAAGATCTATTAGTGATAGTAGATCGAAAGGTTTTTTGTTTGGTGTCAATCGACTGACACATCTTGCATCTGCTCGCTCTACATCTGAAAGCACCAAACTTTGGTGCAATAGACTTCGGTGTTATGAGGGCTGGTTGTCTCTTATGTTTAACTATCTTGCTGGGAGCAAGCAGGGTCTTTAGAGTAGGAGCTCTCCTGTAAACCACTTTTGGTTTGGTACCTATCGACTTACCCAAAATGGGATCCTTAGTTAGAATGTCCCAATGTTTGGCCAGCACCTTTCTAATCAATACATGATTAGAGTTAAATTGCGTGATGAAAAGAGGATTTTCATTATAGTTATTAGTTACTTGTCCCAAATGTTTATTAGAGTTGATAAAATAACCATTCCTATCATCTAATCTAGCCCTTCTGTAACCTTTGTCTATAATACTAAGTGGATAGTTCTTTTCCAGAAAACGTTCCCTCAAGACCTGACTTTGGGAATCATAGTCAGATAACGTGCTGCAGTTGCGGCGAATACGTTTGAACTGACCATATGGTACGTTCTGTTTCCAGGCATGAAAATGACAACTTTTGAAATCCAGATAGCTATTACAGTCAACCGTCTTGAAATAGGTTGTACTGGTCACCTTGCCTTCATTAAAGCTCAAGTGCAGGTCCAAGTAAACAATTGATTTAGTGTTAATTGAACTCGTGAAGGTCAAACCCCTGTCGTTTGAATTCAAATAATCCACAAAAGAAGTGGCTGAGTCCTCATTGCCCCTCCATATAAATATCAGATCGTCAATGTATCTGCCATAGAATACCAGGCTCGCCCCATAGTGTGAGTCATATATATAACGCTTTTCAAAATGACCCATAAACAAATTCGCGTAACTAGGGGCGAACCTGGTACCCATGGCAGTACCTTTGGTTTGAAGAAAAAATTCATCCTGGAACACAAAATAATTGTGCTCCAGGATGAAAGAAATGAGTTGTAAAATGAACTCTTTCTGGTTGGTAGAAAGATAAAAATCTTGGTCCAAAAAATCAGACACTGCCTCCATACCCAAATTGTGTGCAATATTTGAGTACAAAGCCTGAACATCACAGGTGATCCACACCAGGTCGGGTGTGATATTCAAACCCTCTAATTTCTTGAGGAGGTCTGTGGAGTCTTGAATATAGGATTCAAGACCCCGGACATATTTCTGTAGAAAATGATCAACGTATGAGGACACGTTGTCAGTTAAGCTGCCTATCCCCGCTATGATGGGTCGACCTGGTGGGCATGAGGGGTTTTTGTGTATCTTAGGCAAATGGTAATAAAATGCCAAATTGGGCTCATCAGTTACCAAAAAATCCCTCTCTTTTTTATGGAGTATACCTTCTTTGAAGGCAGAATCAACAATATCCTTAAGAGATGATTTAAACCTCGTAGTGGGGTCAGAGTTCAATTTCGTGTAGTAGTTAACATCAAATAAAATTTTCCGGGCCTCTGTTAGATAGTCAGCAAGGTCTTGAAGCACAACCCCTCCGCCTTTATCGGCTTGTCTTATGACAATAGATTTGTTGTTTTTAAGACTTTCCAAAGCTTTTTTCTCATTAGGAAAAAGATTATTTTGTCCATGTATCTTTTTGGTTATTTTATCAAAATCGTCACTAACAAGTTGTCTGAAAATTTCGATATGGGCATTGTTTTTCAATTGGGGCACAAAGTTCGATTTATTTTTGAAGTTGGTATGTATATACCCCTCACACAGTTGGTCAATAAAAGTGTCAGGTTCAATAACCGGAACCATTTCTTGATTGAGTCTGGCTCCCATTGAGTCTGTCAGAATAGGCAACAGTGTACTATTCTTGAGTGTCTTTTCAGCAAAGTATTTTTGCAATGACAGTTTTTGGGTGAACCGGTTCAAATCCACAAAAAGTGAAAAAACATTGTGCTTGTTGGTAGGACTAAAAGAAAGACCTTTGCCCAATACCCGAATTTCGTCATTTGACAAGACATGGGACGATAGATTAAAGATCCCCTTACTTAGGGTCTGTAATCTTGCCTTTTTGCGGGCTGTGCTCCGTCCTCTACACCCTCGTTTCCGTGAGGTCTTTTCCCTTTCGGGGGTGCAGTAGGGGAGATCACCGGCTCTAGGTAACTGGCAATCGTCTTCTGTTTCCATGACGATTGTCTGTGACCTGTCCCTAAAAAATGATTAGGAGAATCAGTATCAGAAATGATAGCTTGGCTATCGTTTGGAAAAACAGAATTTATGTTTACCTGATAAATTACTTTCTCCAACGGTGTGTCCGGTCCACGGCGTCATCCTTACTTGTGGGATATTCTCTTCCCCAACAGGAAATGGCAAAGAGCCCAGCAAAGCTGGTCACATGATCCCTCCTAGGCTCCGCCTACCCCAGTCATTCGACCGACGTTAAGGAGGAATATTTGCATAGGAGAAACCATATGATACCGTGGTGACTGTAGTTAAAGAAAATAAATTATCAGACCTGATTAAAAAACCAGGGCGGGCCGTGGACCGGACACACCATTGGAGAAAGTAATTTATCAGGTAAACATAAATTCTGTTTTCTCCAACATAGGTGTGTCCGGTCCACGGCGTCATCCTTACTTGTGGGAACCAATACCAAAGCTTTAGGACACGGATGAAGGGAGGGAGCAAATCAGGTCACCTAAATGGAAGGCACCACGGCTTGCAAAACCTTTCTCCCAAAAAATAGCCTCAGAAGAAGCAAAAGTATCAAACTTGTAAAATTTGGTAAAAGTGTGCAGTGAAGACCAAGTCGCTGCCCTACATATCTGATCAACAGAAGCCTCGTTCTTGAAGGCCCATGTGGAAGCCACAGCCCTAGTGGAATGAGCTGTGATTCTTTCAGGAGGCTGCCGTCCGGCAGTCTCGTAAGCCAATCTGATGATGCTTTTAATCCAAAAAGAGAGAGAGGTAGAAGTTGCTTTTTGACCTCTCCTGTTACCAGAATAAACAACAAACAAGGAAGATGTTTGTCTAAAATCCTTTGTAGCATCTAAATAGAATTTTAGAGCGCGAACAACATCCAAATTGTGCAACAAACGTTCCTTCTTCGAAACTGGTTTCGGACACAAAGAAGGCACGACTATCTCCTGGTTAATGTTTTTGTTAGAAACAACTTTTGGAAGAAAACCAGGTTTAGTACGTAAAACCACCTTATCTGCATGGAACACCAGATAAGGAGGAGAACACTGCAGAGCAGATAATTCTGAAACTCTTCTAGCGGAAGAAATTGCAGCCAAAAACAAAACTTTCCAAGATAATAACTTAATATCAACGGAATGTAAGGGTTCAAACGGAACCCCCTGAAGAACTGAAAGAACTAAGTTGAGACTCCAAGGAGGAGTCAAAGGTTTGTAAACAGGCTTGATTCTAACCAGAGCCTGAACAAAGGCTTGAACATCTGGCACAGCTGCCAGCTCTTTGTGAAGTAACACAGACAAGGCAGAAATCTGTCCCTTCAAGGAACTTGCAGATAATCCTTTCTCCAATCCTTCTTGAAGAAAGGATAGAATCCTAGGAATCTTTACCTTGTCCCAAGGGAATCCTTTAGATTCACACCAACAGATATATTTTTTCCATATTTTGTGGTAAATTTTTCTAGTTACAGGCTTTCTGGCCTGAACAAGAGTATCAATAACAGAATCTGAGAACCCTCGCTTTGATAAGATCAAGCGTTCAATCTCCAAGCAGTCAGCTGGAGTAGGACCAGATTCGGATGTTCGAACGGACCTTGAACAAGAAGGTCTCGTCTCAAAGGTAGCTTCCATGGTGAAGCCGATGACATATTCACCAGATCTGCCTACCAAGTCCTGCGTGGTTACGCAGGAGCTATCAAGATCACCTACGCCCTCTCCTGATTGATCCTGGCTACCAGCCTGGGGATGAGAGGAAACGGCGGGAATACATAAGCTAGGTTGAAGGTCCAAGGTGCTACTAGTGCATCTACTAGAGTCGCCTTGGGATCCCTGGATCTGGACCCGTAGCAAGGAACCTTGAAGTTCTGACGAGAGGCCATCAGATCCATGTCTGGAATGCCCCACAGTTGAGTGATTTGGGCAAAGATTTCCGGATGGAGTTCCCACACCCCCGGATGCAATGTCTGACGAATCAGAAAATCCGCTTCCCAAGTTTCCACTCCTGGGATGTGGATTGCAGACAGGTGGCAGGAGCGAGTCTCCGCCCATTGAATGATTTTGGTCACTTCTTCCATCGCCAGGGAACTCCTTGTTCCCCCCTGATGGTTGATGTACGCAACAGTCGTCATGTTGTCTGATTGAAACCGTATGAACTTGGCCCTCGCTAGCTGAGGCCAAGCCTTGAGAGCATTGAATATCGCTCTCAGTTCCAGAATATTTATCGGTAGAAGAGATTCTTCCCGAGACCAAAGACCCTGAGCTTTCAGGGATCCCCAGACCGCGCCCCAGCCCATCAGACTGGCGTCGGTCGTGACAATGACCCACTCTGGTCTGCGGGAGGTCACCCCTTGCGACAGGTTGTCCAGGGACAGCCACCAACGGAGTGAGTCTCTGGTCCTCTGATTTACTTGTATCTTCGGAGACAAGTCTGTATAGTCACCATTCCACTGACTGAGCATACACAATTGAAATGGTCTTAGATGAATGCGCGCAAAAGGAACTATGTCCATTGCCGCTACCATCAAACCTATCACTTCCATGCACTGTGCTATGGAAGGAAGAGGAACGGAAGGAAGTATCCGACAAGAGTTTAGAAGTTTTGTTTTTCTGGTCTCTGTCAGAAAAATCCTCATTTCTAAGGAGTCTATTATTGTTCCCAAGAAGGGAACTCTTGTCGACGGAGATAGAGAACTCTTTTCCACGTTCACTTACCATCCGTGAGATCTGAGAAAGGCCAGGACTATGTCCGTGTGAGCCTTTGCTTGAGGAAGGGACGACGCTTGAATCAGAATGTCGTCCAAGTAAGGTACTACAGCAATGCCCCTTGGTCTTAGCACCGCCAGAAGGGACCCTAGTACCTTTGTGAAAATCCTTGGAACAGTGGCTAATCCGAAAGGAAGCGCCACGAACTGGTAATGCTTGTCCAGGAATGCGAACCTTAGGAACCGATGATGTTCCTTGTGGACAGGAATATGTAGATACGCATCCTTTAAATCCACCGTGGTCAAGAATTGACCTTCCTGGATGGAAGGATTGTTCGAATGGTTTCCATTTTGGACGATGGAACCTTGAGAAACTTGTTTAGGATCTTGAGATCTAAGATTGGTCTGAACGTTCCCTCTTTTTTGGGAACTACGAACAGATTGGAGTAGAACCCCATCCCTCGTTCTTTTAATGGAACAGGATGAATCACTTCCAGAAGATAACCTTGGAAGACTATTTCTAGCGCCCAAGGATCCAGAACATCTCTTGCCCAAGCCTGAGTGAAGAGAGAGAGTCTGCCCCCCACCAAATCCGGTCCCGGATCGGGGGCCCGCATCTCATGCTGTCTTGGGAGCAGTGGCAGGTTTCTTGGCCTGCTTTCCTTTGTTCCAGCCTTGCCTTGGTCTCCAGGCTGGATTGGCTTGAGAAGTATTACCCTCCTGCTTAGAGGACGTAGCACTTGGGGCTGGTCCGTTTCTGCGAAAGGGACGAAAATTAGGTTTATTTTTGGCCTTGAAAGACCTATTCTGAGGAAGGGCGTGGCCCTTGCCCCCAGTGATATCAGAGATAAACTCTTTCAAGTCAGGGCCAAACAGTGTTTTCCCCTTGAAAGGAATGTCAAACAATTTGTTCTTGGAAGACGCATCCGCTGACCAAGATTTTAACCAAAGCGCTCTGCGCGCCACAATAGCAAACCCAGAATTTTTCGCCGCTAACCTAGCCAATTGCAAGGTGGCGTCTAGGGTGAAAGAATTAGCCAATTTAAGAGCACGAATTCTGTCCATAATCTCCTCATAAGAAGAAGAATTACTAATAATCGCCTTTTCTAGCTCATCGCACCAGAAACACGCGGCTGTAGTGACAGGGACAATGCATGCAATTGGTTGTAGAAGGTAACCTTGCTGAACAAACATCTTTTTTAGCAAACCTTCTAATTTTTTATCCATAGGATCTTGGAAAGCACAACTATCTTCTATGGGTATAGTGGTGCGCTTGTTTAGAGTAGAAATCGCCCCCTCGACCTTGGGGACTGTCTGCCATAAGTCCTTTCTGGGGTCGACTATAGGAAACAATTTTTTTAAATATGGGGGGAGGTACGAAAGGTACACCGGGCCTGTCCCATTCTTTATTAACAATGTACGCCACCCGCTTGAGTATAGGAAAAGCTTCGGGGGGCCCCGGGGCCTCTAGGAACTTGTCCATTTTACATAGTGTTTCTGGAATGACCAGATAATCACAATCATCCAAATTGGATAACACCTCCTTAAGCAGAGCGCGGAGATGTTCCAACTTAAATTTAAAAGTAATCACATCAGGTTCAGCTTGTTGAGAAATTTTTCCTGAATCTGAAATTTCTCCCTCAGACAAAACCTCCCTGGCCCCCTCAGACTGGTGTAGGGGCCCTTCAGAAACAATATCATTAGCGGCCTCATGCTCTTCAGTATTTTCTAAAACAGAGCAGTCGCGCTTTCGCTGATAAGTGGGCATATTGGCTAAAATGTTTTTGATAGAATTATCCATTACAGCCGTTAATTGTTGCATAGTAAGGAGTATTGGCGCGCTAGATGTACTAGGGGCCTCCTGTATGGGCAAAACTGGTGTAGACGAAGGAGGGGATGATGCAGTACCATGCTTACTCCCCTCACTTGAGGAATCATCTTGGGCATCATTTTTACTAAATTTATTATGACATAAATTACATCTATTTAAATGAGAAGGAACCTTGGCTTCCCCACAGTCAGAACACAATCTATCTGGTAGTTCAGACATGTTAAACAGGCATAAACTTGATAACAAAGCACAAAAAACGTTTTAAAATAAAACCGTTACTGTCACTTTAAATTTTAAACTGAACACACTTTATTACTGCAATTGCGAAAAAGTATGAAGGAATTGTTCAAAATTCACCAAAATTTCACCACAGTGTCTTAAAGCCTTAAAAGTATTGCACACCAAATTTGGAAGCTTTAACCCTTAAAATAACGGAACCGGAGCCGTTTTTATATTTAACCCCTTTACAGTCCCTGGAATCTGCTTTGCTGAGACCCAACCAAGCCCAAAGGGGAATACGATACCAAATAATGCCTTCAGAAAGACTTTTCTATGTATCAGAGCTCCACACACATGCAGCTGCATGTCATGCTGTTCTCAAAAACAAGTGCGCCATACCGGCGCGAAAATGAGGCTCTGACTATGATTAGGGAAAGCCCCAATAGAATAAAGTGTCTAAAACAGTGCCTGCCGATATTATTTTACAAAAAATACCCAGATTAAATGATTCCTCAAGGCTAAATATGTGTAAATATGATCGATTTAGCCCAGAAAATGTCTACAGTCTTAATAAGCCCTTGTGAAGCCCTTATTTACTGTGTGAATAAAAATGGCTTACCGGATCCCATAGGGAAAATGACAGCTTCCAGCATTACATCGTCTTGTTAGAATGTGTCATACCTCAAGCAGCAAAAGACTGCTCACTGTTCCCCCAACTGAAGTTAATTCCTCTCAACAGTCCTGTGTGGAACAGCCATGGATTTTAGTAACGGTTGCTAAAATCATTTTCCTCATACAAACAGAAATCTTCATCTCTTTTCTGTTTCAGAGTAAATAGTACATACCAGCACTATTTTAAAATAACAAACTCTTGATTGAATAATAAAAACTACAGTTAAACACTAAAAAACTCTAAGCCATCTCCGTGGAGATGTTGCCTGTACAACGGCAAAGAGAATGACTGGGGTAGGCGGAGCCTAGGAGGGATCATGTGACCAGCTTTGCTGGGCTCTTTGCCATTTCCTGTTGGGGAAGAGAATATCCCACAAGTAAGGATGACGCCGTGGACCGGACACACCTATGTTGGAGAAATGTGGGCTTAAAGTCGCATCGGGGGCAAACATGTGGTTAGGATATGCATTTGCACCAACATTATTTGGCATTCTAGACGGTGTAATCTCATGGCTGCTCGTAATAGCCCTCCTAGTATGTGAGGGACCCTGATCACTAAGAGAATTATCTCTCATATGTCCATGGCCATAATTGAATGATATATGTTGGTTAGCTGGATCACCTTGGGTCTGATGATAATTTCCTACAGCACGGTGAGATGGTATAACTATATCATTTCTGGAGTTATGGTACCCATTGGAATGCTGTACATGGTTAACATTCCTATTTTCTTTAGGGTTTCTGTGATCAGGTCTATATCCATAATTGGGGTTGTTATAATTGGATTGATGTCCTCTATTATATTCACCCTGATGTCTATAACCATTATGATCTGGGCCATATGGTGGATAATCTCTATCTTTATTCCAGTGGTTATTACCATTATAAGAATAATGGTTTCGTCTGTTGGCGTTCGTCCACTGTTCATTAGTATTATTATTGGACTGATGATTATTCCAAGTGGTATTATTCGATTTGTTTTTATTCTTATGTTTATTTCTATTTTTCGGGTAATATACCGTGGTCCACTCATTTTCAAGGCCATTAGGTGGTACTCTTGAAGGTGGTTGCTGGATAACCCTATCCTGTGAGGTGGCATTCACTTCTGAAACTAAGATGCTCTTAGGATCAGGGCTAGATGTTTCGTGAATTCTCTTATTCTTATGATAGGTGTGTATCTGACCTTTCTGGTAATCCTCTTCATCCCTAATAAGTTTACGATTTTTGACCAACATCAAATCTTTTTGGTAAGCATCTGTTTTCTGTAGAACCATAGTATTCAGTTCATCATAAAGATGCGATGTTTTGAATTTTTCTAAACTTTTTTGAATGGAATCTATTTCTTTAGAGGATTGTTCAACTAAAATTTTCCTGTGGGCAATCAAGATTTTCAAAAGTGTGATGGAACATAAAGTTAATGCTTTCTCCCATTGGGAATTGACAGTGGGGTCATCTTTAAATGAACAACTTTTAAAAATCCTAAGTCCACGAGGTATTTGTTCTTTGTCAATATATTTTTGCAGCATTTCTGCATCCAACCAGTGTCTGCACTCGACATTGATTGCATCTTCTAATCTCGCAAAAAGTGCATGAATGGACAGATTCTCAACAGAACTGTCAGATGCAGCTGTGCCAGCAGTGGATTCTGTGTGTGACACGAGCAACAATCTCTTGTTGTTCCTCTCACTCACAGATAACATTATACTCTGTAATCCGAATACGTAAATACAAATCAAATGCACAGGTCACGTGATTAGCAGTGGCCTGTGTGTTAGATTGTGAGACTAAATAGTCTTAATCAAATGTAAACCAGTGATAGAAATAGTGAACTAATGTAATATGGCAGTATTACAACTGTGAATAGTAATGTGACAGTGTTGAAACTGGGAATAAGTGATATATGTGCTAACAATAATATAACTAACAATGGTGTGAATCGAAAAGACTTGAAATCTATGATTGAAGTGCAGAAATATAACAAATCCTAGATGCCTAAAAAATGCTTAAAAAATAAAAATTAGATATACAATATGTGTCTATAACACAATAACCAAATAGTTACGACAAATGGTGTATTGATCAGATATATCCTATACTAATACACTAGTCTAATAGTGTACCTCCGGATAGTGGTGATAAGTAAAAAAAGATACAAACTTGCTATCAAACTACACTCCTACCGTGATAATAAAAATAACAGAACAAGTGACGATTATCAAATAAAAAAGGTATTGAAGACAACATACAACCCTATAATATAGATAGGTCTAAAATCGAAAAACAGTGTGATCAAAAATAAATAAATGATTAAACAATAAACCAATGTGGATCGTATTGGACAAGAGTAGTAATTACTAAAACAGCAACAACCAAGGCAGTATATAAAAATATATCGGTTTGGCAACAAACCCTAAAAAAGACATATAATAAACAGTAGTATTAAGTCGTAATACATTGGGAACAGCAGTTGCTAATAAGAACTAAATCAAATGCAGCAAACTTCGGTGGGCCTTGGCCTAAATACTTGCTAGATTAAAGAGAACCGAGATAGCACACAGAGTCTCTATAGAAGTGCGCAAATGATCACAGCATGCGGCAGATGGCGGATTCGGCAAACAGCAATCCAGGCAGCTCTCTCAGAAATGGTGAGTGGACAACGGGAACCTGTGGATGACAGATGGAAGAGGCGCCTCATGGGACAAGTATCGTTTTAGGCAGCAAAGGGACACACAGAAGCAGCGGACCCCCCACACAGAGTGTTACTCACAAGAGCGGCGGTACAAACGTGTACCCAGACAGGCAGGACGGAACCAAAAGTCGCCCGTCAGACAGGCGTAAGCTCGGTACGCTAGGCAAACGTCACTCAGCAAGCAGCGTCAGAGTAAACCCAGCAGGGGAACCAATAGAGTCGAAGGGAACTCGACACAGCGGACCTCCAAAGGGGATCAGGAACGTAACCAAATTGCTCCAGCGGCAATAGTAATAGAAAACAGGCAGGTGTGATGTACTCAAGGATACATTTATTGAGTACAAACAGATAAAAACAAGCGTACAGCAACGCGTTTCTCAACAAATAGTCGTTTCATCAGGCTGATACTAATACATGGAAATACCTGCTCTATTTATAACACACCTGTGTCAATCACAGAGCTCCTACTACCGACACACCTCCAGGTGGGAATGACTGATGATAGGATGTGAATCGAGTGGGAGGTGTCTCAGGAGCCGGAGCTAAGGATGGACCACCAACAACAAATAACATACACAAATATTTCATACATTCTGAATTATATGTTCGTAATTGGTCTGTCCTTACAGAGAATATACACATTCAAATCATACATATAATAAATATTACTGTAACAATATACAACATGTGGAGAATTAAAGCGCTCACAAATTAAGATCATAGTTTAATAAAATATAATAATGTATCATAAAAACCCAGTATCATTAAAAGATTCAGACCAGAGAAAAAAATAATGGTCCATTTTAACAAAAAGGGGCTGAGTAATGATTTAGAAAATAAATAAAGAGTAAGAGAAGTGTTTATAAAGAGGGGGGGGGGGGGGGAAGGGCAATCCTTGGATAATAAGAGGGTAAGACTAAGAGGACCAGCGAAAAAGACCATGTCAAAGTCCTAAATATGGATATCAGGGGGTCCTATAAAATCCTACTACTAATTACTAAAAGCTCCAAATAAAATAATAAATTACAATATTAATCTTAGTCGCTGACTATACAAGGTGCTCAAATGTAATTGTAAAATTAGAAAGTGAAGGATATGGGTTGAGTGACTGGAAACAACTCTAACGGATGGCCCTAATTGATGGATGTTGTGCTAATAAGGATATGGGTAGAGTGACTGGAAACAACTCTAACGGATGACCCTAATTAACGGAAGTTGTACTAATAATGACTATAAGCACCAGAGAAAAATAAATCAAACAGTATTAATCTTAGTCATTGACTATACTAAATGCTCAGATGTAAATATAAAAATATAAAATAAAGAATAAAAGATATGGATTGAATGACTGGATACAGGATACAGCAAACTGCCTATTTTGTTGATAAATGGGGTACTACACATAAGGTTATGGGGAGAGTGAATTGCAGATCAGAAGGTGTAATATATATAGTGTTTTGCAACTGTCCCATGTATTACATAGGAAAAACCAAATAGAGAAATAAAAGAACGCATTAAAGAGCATAAAAGAGATACAGAAAATTAAATTACAACTAGCAGTGTAGCGAGACATTTCCAACTTTTCCACCAAAGTAATAAAAATCATTTAAAATGTATGGGTTTAGAGAAAGTAGACCGAAAAAGCAGAGGAGGAGACATTGATAAGTTATTATTGCAAAAGGAGTGCAAGCGGATATTCAACTTAAAAGCACTAACTCCTAGCGGTTTGAATGAGGAGATAAACTATGTTCCTTTTCTGTAATGATGACTTATTTGAATGTCAATTATTGAAATTGGATTACAGTGCAAATAAATTATGTATTGACAATATGAGCCACCCCATTGTGAATTTACGTACTAATACTATTGACATCTCTATTCTGCAAACTTAAGTAATAAATCAATATTTAGGGACACTTGCTTAAGAAATTATAGAAAAAGTTATTCAAAAAGTTCTTTTGAAGCCCGTCACAAACTGTGTATAATAACAAAAATAATATTTGTGATATTAATGGAAATTATTGCTTTATGTAGGGCCGAAATGGCCGTGAATGAGCATTAACTAGTTTACTTTTTGAAATTCTGCCAAATTCTTTATACTTACAGGTTTATTTAATTTAACATAAAAAGTTGCAATCCCTTATTATCAATGGATACCACAGTTACATTGTTAACATTTCACCCTTTGACGTCATGTGCAGTCACGTAAATAAAAGAGTAAGATCCAATCGGATAGAGATACATGGCCTGATGAAGCCCGTTTTGAAATTTGCCTAGTGCGGGTGAAACGCGCGTAGTAGCAGAAACACTGGGGGTAGCAGCTGAACCCCCCTTTTAATCGACCGGATGACAGCCGTCTGAGGAACGACATAGAGGTAGAGACTGTTAACCCCTGTACAACAATTGATCTACGGAAATTGAAAGAACGCTAGGGTTAGTGTCAATATTCACTTACAATTGCAGCAGAAAAAGCCGGACTTAACAACAGCGTGTAGAGCTTAAAGGCACAGTGCAGACCGTCTATGGATGGGTCAGGTGAGAAAGGAATAATCCCTGATACAGGTATTCGTTTGCCCTTTTAAGTTGATTTTCTGAAAGTTGCTGTATTAGCCACCCTAGCGATCCGACATAACAGATTTACCTACTTGTGAATTTAAAGATTGTACCACTCAATGCTGGACGCTATATGAAGTTCACCAGTACAGGGGTTATACAACTCTAGCAGCTCCCTCTTTTTGTCTACAGTTTTTTCCTCTGTTCATTCAATTATCATAATCCAAGGAGAACTTTGTGTTGATGTCCTTCAATAATATGAATTAAATGCACATATGAGTTTTTTTCAGTGCACATATATAACTTTCTTTGGACATTACCAACATTATTTACCTCCTGGGATGGTATTATCACTGAGGTCATATGACTAGTCTATCTCTGTCAACACATTTTGTATCTGTGGTTACAACTTTATCTATGTGTTTATTATTATTTTTTCTTATTTTCTTTTTATTTGGGGATTTGCAACTCAGAATTTAGCGGTAATCAATAAATGGTTTAATTTAGCACAGGTTTTGTATCTGTGTGGTTTTTCACTTTGTCTAACTGTTCCTACTTTTTTGGAGCTTTAAATTTGCCTTTCATTAATCAGTGCTGGCTATAGTAGACTTTGTGGTTCTTGAACCATTTTCTTTTTTGGAATATATATATACAGAAGAGACAAGGGAGAGTTCAGGATGCAGTTAGTTGTTAGCTCGAGTCATAAAACAGATTGATAGTAAATGAGGCAGTCTGTTTGACGCTGTAAGCGCTTTAGAGAACAGAGATCGATTGTGGAAGGAGGGGTAATACTTGCTCTCACCAAATGTCCGCCTGTTGGTACCGCTACCGCCGCACCCAGGAAGATCGGTCAAGCTTCTTCCTCCACACCTTCTACGAACTTTGCTTCTGAGAACCAGGCTCAGACTTCAGCACACAGATTCAAGCTTCAACCACAAGACACGCAGGAGACGTCCGTGACGTGTATCAATCTGCTCCTCCAATCGAGAGGGTGCTCCAGTGTAAGGAAAAGGGAACCAACAAAAGGCTGAGAAAACTGCCTTGCTTTCCACTGCTTTGCTTAACCCCTTAATGACCGCAGCATTTTTCCATTTTCTGTCCGTTTGGGACCAAAGCTATTTTTACATTTCTGCAGTGTTTGTGTTTAGCTGTAATTCTCCTCTTACTCATTTACTGTACCCACACATATTATATACCGTTTTTCTCGCCATTAAGTGGACTTTCTAAAGATACCATTATTTTCATCATATCTTATAATTAACTATAAAAAAAATTATATAATATGAGGAAAAAATGGAAAAAAAACACTTTTTCTAACTTTGACCCCCAAAATCTGTTACACATCTACAACCACCAAAAAACACCCATGCTAAATAGTTTCTAAATTTTGTCCTGAGTTTAGAAATACCCAATGTTTACATGTTCTTTGCTTTTTTTGCAAGTTATAGGGCCATAAGTACAAGTAGCACTTTGCTATTTCCAAACCCTTTTTTTCAAAATTAGCGCTAGTTACATTGGAACACTAATATCTTTCAGGAATCCCTGAATATCCCTTGACATGTATATATTTTTTTTTTAGAAGACACCCCAAAGTATTGATCTAGGCCCATTTTGGTATATTTCATGCCACCATTTCACTGCCAAATGCAATCAAATAAAAAAAATTGTTCACTTTTTCACAATTTTGTTCACAAACTTTAGGTTTCTCACTGAAATTATTTACAAACAACTTGTGCAATTATGGCATAAATGGTTGTAAATTCTTCTCTGGGATCCCCTTTGTTCAGAAATAGCAGACATGTATGGCTTTTGTTGTTGCTTTTTGGTAATTAGAAGGGCGCTAAATGCCACTGTGCACCACACGTGTATTATGCCCAGCAGTGAAGGGGTTAATTAGGGAGCATGTAGGGAGCTTCTAGGGTTAATTTTAGCTTTAGTGTAGTCTAGTAGACAACCCAAAGTATTGATCTAGGCCCATTTTGGTATATTTCATGCCACCATTTCACCAGATGCGATCAAATTAAAAAAAACGTTAAATTTTTCACAATTTTAGGTTTCTCACTGAAATCATTTACAAACAACTTATGCAATTATGGCACAAATGGTTGTAAATGCTTCTCTGGGATCCCCTTTGTTCAGAAATAGCAGACATATATGGCTTTGGCGTTGCTTTTTGTTAATTAGAAGGCCACTAAATGCCGATGCGCATCACACGTGTATTATGGCTAGCAGTGAAGGGGGTTAATTATGTAGCTTGTAGGGAGCTTGCAGGGTTAATTTTAGCTTTAGTGTAGAGCTCAGCCTCCCACCTGAAACATCAGACCCCCTGATCCCTCCCAAACAGCTCTCTTCCCTCCCCCACCTCACAATTGTCCCCGCCATCTTAAGTACTGGCAGAAACTCTGCCAGTACTAAAATAAAAGGTATATTTGTGGGGGTTTTTAGTTTTTTTTTAGCATATTTACATATGCTGCTTTGTAGTATCCCCCTTAGCCCCCAACCTCACTGATCCCACACCAAACAGCTCTCTAACCCTCCCCCTCTGCCTTAGCGGGCGCCATCTTGGGTACTGGCAGCTGTCTGCCAGTACCCAGTTTAGTAAAAAAAGAAATCTTTTTTTTTTTAAAAATCCCCTTTTCTGTAGTGTAGCTGTCTGTCCCCCCCCCCCCCCAACCTCCCACCAGTTGCAGATCACTTAGAAACATTATTATTTTCTTGTTTATTATAGCTATTTTCAGATTTGTTTTTCTGTAGTGCAGCGGTTCCCTCCCGCTCCCGCCCCGTGCACGCGCCCGCCCGCCGCCCCCCCGTGCACCCGCGCGCTCACATGCGCGCCCCCGTCGCTCCCGCCCCCCTGCACATTACACGGCGCATCGATGGCCGCCCACCCGCCTCCCAAGTCCGCTCCCACCCACCAAGGATACCGGCCATCGATGTCCGGTGCAGAGAGGGCCACAGAGTGGCTCTCTCTGCACCGGATGGCCATTTAAGGTTATTGCAGGATGCCTCCATATCGAGGCATCACTGCAATAAACGGAAAGCAGCTGGAAGCGAGCAGGATCGCTTCCAGCTGCTTTCCACACCGAGGACGTGCAGGGTACGTCCTCAGGCGTTAACTGCCTTTTTTTGAGGACGTACCCTGCACGTCCTCGGTCGTTAAGGGGTTAATTGACAGGCTTACTCTTGAAGGGAAATTCAATTGTAGAAATAAAGGAGCGAGTAGCCAAACGTCATAAAATTAAAAGTTCCAAATTTTAATGGTCAAATCTTAAAAGCATTAACAGGATTCAATAGAACGGTCTGACATGTTTCGGCCAGTGGCCTTAATCTTAGACAGTGATTCTATACAAAAAACCGCCAATATTTAAAAGCAGTACTTGAACCCTATTGGTTGCTTAGAAAATAGTAATCAATCAGTAACAACTGTGATGTATACATAGTTATAGGGGGCACAAACTGAAACAAATTAATTAGTTAATCCTAGATACATAGTAGCTTGTTTTTTGCACATAAACAGATTAAGTCATATAAGGAAATGAGAACACCAATTTAAACACAAGTGTATAATAAAACTGAATTAAATTAATTTCATGTAAATAACTGTTTGCAAAGTTCTCTATGCCTTCAATGTATAATAATCATTATAATTAAATTTATTACTTCCTTAAAAGAAAGAGAGACATTTAAATTAATTGAAATGCAAACAGCTAAATATACATAGAAAAAGAAGGAATCAAAAGGGAATTTAATGATTATGATAACAAAAGGCCTAAGCTAGAATGTATTGGCCAAAAGATATATATATATAGGTATAAGTATAAATGTATGCATGTGTGTACAAAGATATATTTATCTAATTAAAAAGCGTGGTCTCAAGCAATGGAGTACTACAACACTTCAGTACATTTATTACATACATGCATACAATGAAAAACCCTTTTTAGTGATTCCTAATTCTAGTAGGGGTGTATATATGTATGTGCATGAGAAAAACTAGGATTGAATGAATGATTAATAATGATATGGCATGAAAGTTAATGAAAGATGTATGTATTATTCCCAAAAGTTTATAACATCATGAACAGAGTTATAACCTTTTGGAATGCGTGTTTCTAATGTAAAAATCCAAAAGGCCTCTTGTTTTAGCAAAACCTTGTTGGTATCGCCACCTCTGGGGGCTGCTTTGACTTGTTCTATGACTTTCCATTTAAAAGTACTGTTATTACTGTTGTGTCTTTGAATGAAATGTTTGGCCATGTCTGAGCATGGATCTGACCGTTTTATGTCTGATAGATGTTGCCTGATGCGTTCTCTAACCTCCCTTGTAGTACAACCTACATATTGCTTATTTGTGCATGTGCACCAGATCCAATATATTACATTTTTAGACCTGTAATTTAAGCATCCATTGATCTTGTATGTTTTGTTGGTAACAGCAGATGAGAATTCATTTCCCTTGTGTATAAAGCTGCATGGGATGCAAGCGCTGTACCCACATTTATACATCCCCTTGGAATTCAACCAGGAGTTGGCACTAGATGGTTTTGTGGGCAGTACACTGGGCTTTTAAATATTGGCGTTTTTTTGTATAGAATCACTGTCTAAGATTAAGGCCTCTGGCCGAAACATGTCAGACCGTTCTATTGAATCCTGTTAATGCTTTTAAGATTTGACCATTAAAATTTGGAACTTTTAATTTTATGACGTTTGGCTACTCGCTCCTTTATTTCTATATATATATATATATATATATATATATATATACACATACACACACAAATACATATATATATAATTTGATGATATTTTTTAATTACTCATTTTGTAACAGTCGCCCCTTGTGGCCATGAGAACATTTTGGATTGGCCACACCTTATGAGAGTAATTGCTTATGTCTCATTTCTGTTAATATTCTTAATTTCCTCCGCTGTTTCCTCATAATGTACCTAATATGAATTATCAATACGATTAGTGTGATAACCAAGCACATTTGTACAATTAGTAGACATTTCATCCCAATTTCCACCCATGAATTGTTTGTTGCTAGTTCAAAATCCCCATCATGTAATAGTTCATTAAGTTTTACATCTGTCTTCTCTATCATGTTGCTAATGTGTATGATATGAGTGTATTTTCTTTCAAAATGTTTTTCAAAATTTAAGCATAGGGGATCTATGTGCACATTGAAAATGGGAATGTAGTCCTCAATATTCGGGATATGATTGCTATCCAGTATATTTTCTTCTCCATAGACAGGTACAGGTTTAATTACAATATTACCAATGGTAGTGTACTCATGTGGAGTGAAACAAACATTTGGGTTAGATATTGGACACGACTGGCCCCCATAGAGATACTCCCTATAGTTTGTGACAATACAGTACTGTCCATCCATATTGTATGTAGCCTTCCCCATAGGAGTCCTCCATTTTGTTAGCTGTATAGGACATGTAGCTTTCTCTGGTATATAGCTTGATCTTTTCTCAACTTGATCTTTTCCTGTTGCAGCATTAGGGATTGGTCCAGTATTCTTATTGTAGAGGGGCAATGCCCGGCAAAAGGCCCTTTTAAGGGCTATTGGTAGTTTAGTTTAGGCTAGGGTTTTTTTTATTTGGGGCTGGGGGCTTTTTTATTTTGATAGGGCTATTAGATTAGGTGTAATTAGTTTAAAGGGCCATAATACCCAAATGTTTAAACACTTGAAAGTGATGCAGCATAGCTGTAAATAGCTGACTAGAAAATATCACCTGAACATCTCTATGTAAAAAAGAAAGATATTTTATCTCAAAAGTTTCTCAGTAGCCACATCCCATTGTAAAGGACTTCTAAGCAATAAATCAGTATGTCTGTTCCGGGACAGCTGAAGGATTGAGCCTTGGGCACTCTCATCTTATTTCCCTATTCAGTTTAAAGGAAGTTTGCTATGAAATCTCATGAGAGTTAAGTCAAATCTCATGAGATCACAGTAAGAGTTCATGACCTCAGCACTGCTGATGCTGATTGGCTGCTGTTCATTTCTTCATTTTTTCATTTTTTTTTACCTGCAGCTGGGAGCAGCGGAGTATAACTTTTTACACAGAACTTACTCTGCTGAGCTGAGGAGATTGTGAGGTAAAATATCTTCCTTTTTTACATAGAGATGCTCAGGTGATATTTTCCTGTCAGCTTTTTACAGTTATACTGCATCAGTTTCAAGTGATTTAGCATATGAGTATTATGTCCCTTTAGTATCAAGTGATTTAGCATATGAGTATTATGTCCCTTTAGTATCAAGTGATTTAGCATATGAGTATTATGTCCCTTTAGTATCAAGTGATGTAGCATATGAGTATTATGTCCCTTTAGTATCAAGTGATTTAGCATATGAGTATTATGTCCCTTTAACATCAAGTGATTTAGCATATGAGTATTATGTCCCTTTAGTATCAAGTGATTTAGCATATGAGTATTATGTCCCTTTAGTATCAAGTGATTTAGCATATGAGTATTATGTCCCTTTAGTATCAAGTGATGTAGCATATGAGTATTATGTCCCTTTAGTATCAAGTGATTTAGCATATGAGTATTATGTCCCTTTAACATCAAGTGATTTAGCATATGAGTATTATGCCCTTTAGTATCAAGTGATTTAGCATATGAGTATTATGTCCCTTTAGTATCAAGTGATTTAGCATATGAGTATTATGTCCCTTTAACATCAAGTGATTTAGCATATGAGTATTATGCCCTTTAGTATCAAGTGATTTAGCATATGAGTATTATGTCCCTTTAGTATCAAGTGATTTAGCATATGAGTATTATGTCCCTTTAGTATCAAGTGATGTAGCATATGAGTATTATGTCCCTTTAGTATCAAGTGATTTAGCATATGAGTATTATGCCCTTTAGTATCAAGTGATTTAGCATATGAGTATTATGTCCCTTTAGTATCAAGTGATTTAGCATATGAGTATTATGCCCTTTAGTATCAAGTGATTTAGCATGAGTATTATGTCCCTTTAGTATCAAGTGATTTAGCATATGAGTATTATGCCCTTTAGTATCAAGTGATTTAGCATATGAGTAGTATGTCCCTTTAGTATCAAGTGATTTAGCATATGAGTATTATGCCCTTTAGTATCAAGTGATTTAGCATATGAGTAGTATGTCCCTTTAATATCAAGTGATTTAGCATATGAGTATTATGTCCCTTTAGTATCAAGTGATTTAGCATATGAGTATTATGTCCCTTTAGTATCAAGTGATTTAGCATATGAGTATTATGCCCTTTAGTATCAAGTGATTTAGCATATGAGTAGTATGTCCCTTTAGTATCAAGTGATTTAGCATATGAGTATTATGCCCTTTAGTATCAAGTGATTTAGCATATGAGTATTATGCCCTTTAGTATCAAGTGATTTAGCATATGAGTATTATGCCCTTTAACATCAAGTGATTTAGCATATGAGTATTATGTCCCTTTAGTATCAAGTGATTTAGCATATGAGTATTATGCCCTTTAGTATCAAGTGATTTAGCATATGAGTAGTATGTCCCTTTAGTATCAAGTGATTTAGCATATGAGTATTATGCCCTTTAGTATCAAGTGATTTAGCATAGGAGTAGTATGTCCCTTTAATATCAAGTGATTTAGCATATGAGTATTATGTCCCTTTAGTATCAAGTGATTTAGCATATGAGTATTATGTCCCTTTAGTATCAAGTGATTTAGCATATGAGTATTATGCCCTTTAGTATCAAGTGATTTAGCATATGAGTAGTATGTCCCTTTAGTATCAAGTGATTTAGCATATGAGTATTATGCCCTTTAGTATCAAGTGATTTAGCATATGAGTATTATGCCCTTTAGTATCAAGTGATTTAGCATATGAGTATTATGCCCTTTAGTATCAAGTGATTTAGCATATGAGTATTATGCCCTTTAGTATCAAGTGATTTAGCATATGAGTATTATGCCCTTTAGTATCAAGTGATTTAGCATATGAGTATTATGCCCTTTAAATATCTGATTGTTTTTTTATTTTGTGTAATTTAGTGTTTGTTTTTTTTGTAATTTAGGTAATTGATTTAATTGTAGTGTAAGGTTAGGTTTTATTTTACAGGTAAATGTGTATTTATTTTAGCTGAGTAGTTAGTAAATAGTTAATAACTATTTACTAACTATTCTACCTAGTTAAAATAAATACAAACTTACTGTAAAATAAATATAAAACCTAAGCTAGCTACAATGTATTAGTTATAGTGTAGCTAGCTTAGGTTTTATTTTTATTTTACAGTAAGTTTGTATTTATTTTAACTAGGTAGAAGCTTAGGGTTTATTTTACACGTAAGTATTTAGTTTTAAATAGGAATTATTTAGTTATTAATAGTAGGTTTGATTTAGTTTTTTTAAAATTATATTTAAGTTAGGGGGTGTTAGGGTTAGGTTTAGGGGTTCATAAATATAGTATAGTGGCGGCGACGTTGGGGGCAGCAGATTAGGGGTTGATAAATGTAGGTAGGTGGCGGCTATGTTAGGGGCGGCAGATTACGGGTTAATAATATTTTTTTATTACTAGTGTTTACAATGCGGGAGTGCGGCGGTTTAGGGGTTAATATGTTTATTCTAGTGGCGGCAATGTCGGGAGCGCCAGATTAGGGGTTAATAATTTTAGTTTAGTGTTTGCGATGCGGGAGGACCTCGGTTTAGGGGTTAATAGGTAGTTTATGGGTGTTAGTACACTGTCAGAAAAAAGGGTACGGTTGGGGTCCATTTGTGAACACTTAGGGGCCCATTTAACAAGCTCTGTAGGGAGCTTGTGGGCCCGTGTTTCTGGCGAGTCTTCAGACTCGCCAGAAACAGCAGTTATGAAGCAGCGATCTAAAGACCGTGGCTCCATAACCTGTCCGCCTGCTCGGAGCAGGCGGACAGACATCGCCGCAATTCAACCCGCTCGAGTACGATCGGGTTGATTGACAGCTCCCTGCTGGTGGCCGATTAGCCGCGAGGCAGCAGGGGGCGGCGTTGCACCAGCAGCTCTCGTGAGCTGCTGGTGCAATATTAAATACGGAAAGCGTATTGCTCTCCGCATTTAGCGAGGTCTTGCGGACCTGATCCGCACTGTCGGACCAGGTCCGCAAGACCTTTAATAAATAGGGGCCTTAGTTACAACTGTTGTGGTTGTACCCTCAATGGATCATAATTACACCTTAAGGAACTAATATGCACCATTTAGCGGTTAACAAGGTACAAATACGTTTCCAACTGTCAAAGGGTCCATGTCTGTACCATTTAATCCCCCCCAAAAAGGTGCAATCACTTGTGTGACTAAAAGGTTTCAAGGCTGCCAAACCCTGCAAGTCCATATCATGTGTACAGCTCAGTTGTTCATATTCACAGAACTGTCAGTCACCCAAAATGAATGCAACATACAGGTTGTACAGCAAATTATGTTCAATGGTTGTTGGTAATATGCAAGAAGTGGGCAAAACAAATACTTAAAGGGACAGTCTACCCCAGAATTGTTATTGTTTAAAAAGATGGATAATCCCTTTATTACCCATTCCCCAGTTTTGCACAACCAACACAGTTATATTAATATATGTTTTACCTCTGTGATTAACTTGTATCTAAGCCTCTGCAGACTGCCCCCTTATCTCAGTTATATTAATATATGTTTTACCTCTGTGATTAACTTGTATCTAAGCCTCTGCAGACTGCCCCCTTATCTCAGTGCTTTTGACAGGCATGCAGTTTAGCCAATCAGTGCAGACTCCTAAATAACTACATGGGAGTGAGCATATTGTTATCTATATGACACACATGAACTAGTACTGTCTAACTGTGAAAAACTTTCAAAATGCTCTGAGTTAAGAGGCAGTTTCCAACAGTTTTGAAATCAGTTTGAGCCTAAGCTAGGTTTAGCTTTTGAAAAATACCAGCAAGGGAACAAAGCAAATTTAGGGATAAAAGTCAATTGGAAGGTTGTTTAAATTTTGATGCCCTATCTGAATCATGAAAGTTTAATTTTGACTAGACTGTCCCTTTAATAACCCATATATTCAATGATACCGTGTTGCTGGTTCTAAATAGCAAACAAGCACTTAACATTTTAACGTTTATATTTAGAACATTAAGATGTTAACTCAAACATAAAGCAGAAAAAAAGAAAAAAAAATTGTTTTAAACTCTAAAAAATAAACAAAAGCTGTTTAAGAACCTGTTTTAAAAAAAATAAAATAAAACTGTAACCGTTC
Source organism: Bombina bombina (assembly GCF_027579735.1). Classification (NCBI taxonomy): domain Eukaryota; kingdom Metazoa; phylum Chordata; class Amphibia; order Anura; family Bombinatoridae; genus Bombina; species Bombina bombina. The sequence continues at coordinate 2,032,694 of NC_069504.1, forward strand.
CCCAGTCACATACATGGACATTGTATAACACGCCATAGCGCCATCTGTTGGTTGAAAGTTCCTTGACATGTGTAACACAGCTCCATCTATTGGTAGCAGGTTCATCACCAAAGTGTGTACTGAGGAAATAGACTCATTTGCATATATTTTGCATAGAGTGACAATTCAATGTATGGTTGTGAGTTTTATTGCTTATCCCTCCCCCGAATCCCCATTCTTTTTGTTCGAGTTATATTTTACTATTATGTTGTTTTCTATATATTTATGTTTTATGTGGCATGTCACCCTAAGTTAAATAGGGCATTTTTAGAGTCTAGTACAGAGTGATATAAAACACAGTAAGTAGCTCTTTTTGGAACTGGTTGTTTAGCC
>NC_069504.1:2040565-2080565 GCF_027579735.1 Bombina bombina
TACCTATTGAGGACAGTTGTGCTTTCAAAGATCCTATGGATAAAAAATTAGAGGATCTTCTAAAGAAATTGTTTATTGATCAGGGTTTTCTTCTACAACCTATAGCGTGCATTGTTCCAGTAACTACTGCAGCAGCTTTTTGGTTTAAGGCTCTAGAGGAGTCTCTTAAGGTTCAGACCCCATTAGATGATATTTTGGATAGAATTAAGGCTCTCAAGCTAGCTAATTCTTTTATTACAGATGCCGCTTTCCAAATGGCTTTGCCATTTTAGCGCGTAGAGTGTTATGGCTTAAGTCTTGGTCTGCTGATGTGTTATCTAAATCCAAGCTTTTAGCTATTCCTTTTAAGGGTAAGAGACTATTCAGGCCTGAACTAAAGGAGATCATTTCCGACATTACTGGAGGTAAAGGTCATGCCCTTCCTCAGGACAAGACGGTTAAAATGAGGACCAAACAGAATAATTTTCGTTCCTTTCGAAACTTTAAAGGTGGTCCCTCTACTTCCTCCTCCGCCACCAAGCAGGAGGGGAACTTTGCACAATCCAAGTCAGTCTGGAGCCCTAACCAGACCTGGAATAAAGGTAAACAGGCCAAGAAGCCCTCTGCTGCTACCAAGACAGCATAAAGGGGCAGCCCCCGATCTGGGACCGGATCTAGTAGGGGGCAGACTTTCTCTCTTCGCTCAGGCTTGGGCAAGAGACGTTCAGGATCCCTGGGCATTAGAAATCGTGACCCAGGGGTATCGACTAAAATTCAAGGATTCTCTCCCAAGAGGGAGATTTCATCTTTCACGTTTGTCTGTAGACCAGACAAAAAGGGAGGCGTTCTTACGCTGTGTAGAAGACCTATATACCATGGGTGTAATCTGCCCAGTTCCAAAATTAAAACAGGGGCAGGGGTTTTACTCAAATCTGTTTGTGGTTCCCAAAAAAGAGGGAACCTTCAGACTGATTTTAGATCTCAAAAGTCTAAACAAATATCTCAGAGTCCCATCGTTCAAGATGGAGACCATACGAACAATTTTACCAATGATCCAGGAGGGTCAATATATGACCACCGTGGATTTGAAGGATGCGTATCTTCACATTCTGATCCACAAAGATCACCACCAGTTCCTCAGGTTCGTCTTCCTGGACAAACATTACCAGTTTGTGGCCCTCCCTTTCGGGTTGGCCACAGCTCCCAGAATCTTCACAAAGGTGCTAGGGTCCCTTCTGGCGGTTCTAAGGCCACGGGGCATAGCAGTGGCACCCTATCTGGACAATATTTTGATTCAGGCGTCAACTTACCTTCTAGCCAAATCTCACACGGACATCGTGTTGGCTTTTCTAAGAACTCACGACTGGAAAGTGAACATACAAAAGAGTTCACTAGTTCCACTGACAAGAGTTCCATTCCTAGGAACTCTGATAGACTCGGTAGACATGAAAATTTTTCTGACGGAGGTCAGAAAGTCAAAGATCTTAACTACTTGCCGAGCACTTCATTCCATTCCTCGGCCATCAGTGGCGCAGTGTATGGAGGTCATTGGGTTAATGGTAGCGGCAATGGACATAGTTCCATTTGCTCACTTGCATCTCAGACCAGTGCAGCTGTGCATGCTCCGAAGTGGAATGGGGATTATGCGGATTTATCTCCTCGGATAAATCTGGATCTAGAGACCAGAGACTCTCTTCATTGGTGGTTGTCACAGGATCATCTGTCCCAGGGAATGTGTTTCCGCAGGCCAGCATGGGTCATAGTGATGACGGATACCAGCCTCTTGGGCTGGGGTGCAGTCTGGAATTACCTGAAGGCTCAGGGTGTTTGGACTCAGGAGGAGTCCCTACTACCAATAAATATTCTGGAACTGAGAGCGATATTCAATGCGCTTCAAGCGTGGCCTCAGCTGGCTTCGGCCAAATTCATAAGATTCCAGTCGGACAATATCACAACTGTAGCATATATCAATCATCAAGGGGGAACAAAGAGTTCTCTAGCGATGATAGAGGTTTCCAAGATTATTCAATGGGCAGAGACTCACTCTTGCCATCTATCAGCAATCTATATCCCAAGAGTGGAGAACTGGGAAGCAGATTTTCTAAGTCGTCAGACTTTTCATACGGGGGAGTGGGAGCTCCATCCGGAGGGGTTTTGCGGCATTGATTCATCAATGGGGCACACCGGAATTGGATCTGATGGCATCTCGTCAGAATGCCAAACTTCCTTGTTACGGGTCCAGATCAAGGGATCTTCAAGCAGTACTGATAGATGCTCTAGCAGTACCTTGGTCGTTCAACCTGGCTTATGTGTTTTCTCCTTTTCCTCTCCTACTTCGTCTGATTGCAAGAATCAAACAGGAGAGGGCTTCAGTAATCTTGATAGTGCCTGCGTGGCCACGCAGCACTTGGTATGCAGATCTGGTGGAAATGTCATCTCTGCCACCGTGGAAACTGCCACTGAGAGAGGACCTTCTCATTCAAGGTCCGTTCCAACATCCAAATCTAATTTCTCGGCAACTGACTGCCTGGAGATTGAACGCTTCATTTTATCTAAGCGGGGATTCTCTGAGTCGGTCATTGATACCTTGATTCAGGCTCGAAAGCCTGTCACTATGAAAATTTACCATACGATATGGCGTAAATATCTGTATTGGTGCGAATCCAAGGGCTACATATGGAGTAAGATCATGATTCCAAGGATGTTGTCCTTTCTCCAAGAAGGATTGGAGAAGGGATTATCAGCTAGTTCATTAAAGGGACAGATTTCTGCTTTGTCAATCTTACTACACAAGCGTCTGGCGGGTGTCCCAGACGTTGAGTCATTTTGTCAGGCTTTAGTTAGAATCAAGCCTGTGTTAAAACCTGTTGCTCCGCCATGGAGTTTGAATTTAGTTCTAAATGTTCTTCAAGGGGTTCCGTTTGAACCCATGCATTTCATAGATATTAAGCTTCTATCTTGGAAAGTTCTGTTTTTAGTTGCTATCTCTTCTGCTCGAAGAGTTTCTGAGCTTTCTGCGTTACAATGCGACTCGCCTTATCTTATATTCCATTCTGATAAGGTGGTTTTGCGCACTAAACCTGGATTCCTTCCTAAGGTTGTTTCAAATAAGAATATTAATCAGGAAATTGTTGTTCCTTCTCTATGTCCTAATCCTTCTTCTAAGAAGGAGCGTCTGTTACATAACTTGGACGTGGTTCGTGCCTTGAAGTTTTACTTACAAGCAACTAAGGATTTCCGTCAAACATCTTCTTTATTTGTTGTGTATTCTGGAAAGCGTAGGGGTCAAAAAGCTACGGCTGAAAAGCATCATCCGTTTGGCATACGAGACTGCTGGACAGCAGCCTCCTGAAAAAAATTACAGCTCATTCTACTAGAGCAGTGGCTTCCACATGGGCTTTTAAAAACGATGCTTCTGTTGAACAGATTTGTAAGGCTGCGACTTGGTCTTCCCTTCATACCTTTTCCAAATTTGATACTTTTGCTTCTTCTGAGGCTATTTTTGGGAGAAAAGTTCTTCAAGCAGTGGTGCCTTCTGTTTAGGTATCTGTCTTGTCCCTCCCGTTCATCTGTGTCCTGTAGCTTTGGTATTGTATCCCACAAGTAAGGATGAATCCGTGGACTCGTCGTATCTAGTAGAAGAAAAGGAAATTTATGCTTACCTGATAAATTGATTTCTTCTACGATACGACGAGTCCACGGCCCTCCCTGTCAATTTAAGACAGATTATATTTTTGTGTTCAACACTTCAGTCACCTCTGCACCTTTTTAGTTTCTCCTTTATCTTCCTATACCTTCGGTCGAATGACTGTGGGGTGGAGTCAAGGGAGGAGCTATATAGACAGCTCTGCTGTGGTGCTCTTTGCCACTTCCTGTTAGCAGGAGGATAATATCCCACAAGTAAGGATGAATCCGTGGACTCGTCGTATCGTAGAAGAAATCAATTTATCAGGTAAGCATAAATTTCCTTTTCCTGCATTGTAAGGTGAGACATGCATTACTGGGACACATAACTGTGCAGTATGGTATCTGTAGTAATAACTGCCTAAGATGGTCAAAGAATAGAAGACCCTTGGAAAATAGTTTCGTGATTTATCCACCAAGAAAAAGATTGGTTTTGTAGTCCATGCAAATTGTTTGCGACAACTGTGCTGTTTCATTGCTTGATAATGCTGAGCTGAAGAGGGTGTAAGTGAAATCTTGCAAATGGAATGGCATTCAAAGCTTCCACTTCCATAAAGCTCTTCTAGCTAAAACAACCAAAGCTGAATTTTAAGTATTTATGTAAATTATATCCACAATTCCATCACAAAAAAAGAAATGGCTACCATAAACATTTTAAGGTGGTACTGAATTCATCAAGAAAGAGCCCCTCATTTTCAAATAAGGCATCACACCAAAGTATAAACACACCAGCCCCACGTCACACTAACCATTGGCTTGAATAAGGACACCATCTACAGAAAAGCCTTCCTATATTAAACTTCTAACTTTCTGTCCATGGAATCCTTAAAAAGAAATGTTATCATCTAATGGAATAGTTGCTCTTTTAGAAAGAATGGACATTGTTCTGTCTAACTTAGGAATAGTTTCCTAAAGTTCATTCTTAGAAGAAGACACTAGAAACAGATGGGAACAAAAGGAATGCCTGGCTTATTCCATTTATTAGAAACCCCCTCAAGAAATAGCTTCAGGAACTGGTAAAACTTCTGCACACTTAACTATCTGTCCCTCTGAGGAAACTGGTTCCTAGACACCTAAAGTTAGTAATATGTCATGCAATAGAGAATGTAAATGCTATGTCTTAAAGATTGAGGAAGTAGATTCCACGTCCTGTTCTGATATAAAATCCTGGTCCTCAGAAAAGATTTAACCTTCTGAAGAAAGTTCAGATTCATTAGACTCTGAATTCTCAAAATCTTCCAAAGTCGTTTTTTAATCTTATGAGAAAATGTAAGCAGACTGAACTCTGTAGCAATCTTAGTCCCAGAATAAAGGCATTTGTACTTACTTGAAGGCTTCATGGTCACTAACACCTCAGTAATAGTTGAACAGAGATATTCTTTGAATCCAGGTAAAAAGTCCATATGGCTACCCTCATAAATATTCAAAGGAAGAGGACAATGCCCTTGAGGAATAGGGAAAAAAACTGTTTAGCGTTGGCGATGATGTCTTAGCAAAAAACATAATTAGGCTGGAGGGCAAACCAGAACAAATACGCATAACACACTTTATTTGGGAAGGTAGAAGGTCTGAGGGATGAGACAATAGAGATGTAAAGCGGACAACTCCAGCTTGCTTCATAATTAGTGAAAACACACAATTGCAAAAAGCAATGCAGAAGATGCAGTTATAAAACAAAATCCCTTTAAAAGGGTTAACATGCAAAGATAACAATACGATGAAGTTAAACAGTTCAAGTGAACTGCAGTATAACAAAATAGGGAATAATAAGTAGGAGTGCTCTCTCTGGATATAGCCACAGTGAATGAAAATACCTTACTGCAAAGCTGGTAGACTCAGGTCTGCTCAATATATATTACACAGTACCACAATCTAAATATAAAATACCTTTGTACAATATACATACTATTAAAATAAAAGCTCCTGGTGTGCTGAAGTACTTGCCACCTACTAATGTGAGATCCTCTGAAACAGCTAAAAACTATGCAGCAAGAGCTGAGATGGCCTCCTCTGAGAAAAGAAGAAGGAAGAGGAAAAGGGCGAGATTGCTAAAGATGCATGGAAATAAATAATTAGCACACATGGAGTGCTCAGCATGTCCTGCGCGTATCTAATCCCCACATTGCATGCACATTCGACAAACAGTGAATGAAAACAGTGTGACCAGAGAACCCAGCAAGAACAATACACACAATTAATAAACTGTGTATTTTCGCATAATAAGTAATGCAAAAAAGACACACTGAGCCTTGCAAGCGATGCAAGCTTCGTTTCCCCTGTCAGAAGTGAAACATTCTCACACACAAAAAGTAATGTGAGCTGCATACCTGTCCACCAAAAGAGCAATGTCTATAAGAACACTGTGTGCTGTCACATAATCAGTCCCCTTGCTATGATGTACACCTATATGTTACTACTAATAGTCTGTGGGCTATGTGAGTGCAGATGTAACATACCTGAAAATACCCTCTCTACAATGCTTACCCAGCTACAGGAGTCCTGCTTCAAGTAGAAGATCCCATCCAGGTTATACCAAACTAACCCAGGATCTGTGATAGGAGATATCTTGATGAGATCAACAGAAAGAGGCTGCAGGATAATATCCCAGCGATACCTGTGACAGGCTAGTGACAAATTCCCAAATGAGAATTATGGTACTCCTCTGCACCTCTCTTTCCTATTCCCAGCAATCTGAGGGGAAAATTAGTCTCATGACAGTCTGAGAACCCAGGTCAATGCAGAACATTAAGAACCTCAAACATTCACCTTCTAATGTTCAGACCTGGTGGTCAAATTATTAAGCTCAGAATGGAGCTTAATGCCCCTGTTTCCGCACGAGCCTTCAGGCTCGCCGGAAACAGAAGTTATGAAGCAGCGGTCTAAAGACTAAAGTCCATAACTTGTCCGCCTGCTAGCGGCCGATTGGCCGTGAATCTGCAGGGGGCAGCATTGCACAAGCAATTTACAAGAACTGCTGGTGCAATGATAAATGTCGATGTGCGGCAGACATGATTTTTTTTTTAATATATATAAATACAAACATTTAATTTAATGCCAAATTAATTCCTCAATTAAATGTAAATGTTTGCTTTGATGAGGTGGAAAATCATTTCAAAATACCTCCAGGTACAGCTCACCAACCTACCAGTTTCACTTTCATCTTCATTGCCATTCTCCATGTCTGTAACTTTAATTACATCTAGGAATTGTAATAATTTTTTTTTTTTTTTTTTTTTTTTTATTGAGGTATGGTTTTGGCAAACAAAACAAAATAATAAAGTTTTACACAATTGTTTTCTTAGAATACTTATTACAAATTGCATTGTACATAATACATACTAGAAGCATAAGAGTAGCAAACAATATCTAACTTGTGAAGTTGATAAATCCAATATGTTGTGCTATGTCATAATATATACATGCCGATGATGATCAAAGCCCTCTGGGTCAAGCTAGGAGGCCACTCTTGGACCCCGACCTATGGTATATGCAAAAATAACAGCGATAGAAGGCTATATGAGTAGGGAGGAGACCACTCATGGGTCCCATTACATTACCTCAATTTTTCCAAAATTTTTATAATGCTATAACTGATAATTAAACAGAAGACACAGAAAATATGTTAGAAGTACTTACTATCCAACAAAAAATTGGTAGGAGTAAAAAGCATGTTAGCAAAGCCCTTAACTGCTGTCTAGGAGATCCCTAATATCATATAAAGGAAAGGGAGGGGAGGTCCAGGATGATACAGTATTGCCCTAAGAGGCTGAAATTCCTAAAGGGGTTATTCAGGTAAAATATGTGGCTGACTTGATTTTACTGTTATACTGCCTGAGATGTGACATGTTTCCATTTACATTAAGACCTAAGATAGGTTATTCTAACTTACTAAAAAATACAATTGGACTGATTGCAGGTTACAAGGTACATGCCCAGCTAGGTATATTACAGAGTCAGATTCTGAACCTTTCTCATAATTTGTTAAGGCCAAAAATATGTAAAGTCTAGCTACAATTCAGGCCGTCCCAGGAAAAATAGTGTACTATCTTGTATAATATAAGGAGCGCAAATGCTGTATAATTCTGATCAGTGCCATTCGAGCAGGACCAGCCTGCATCCGAAGCAAAATCTAAATGAGGGAGGATATGTTGTACAACCTAAAAGAGCCTATAACATCAGAAGTGCTATTCATATAGTTTATTGAATTTTGAGCTGAGCAAAATCTGAGAATAAAGGGATGTAGCTAGTGCGTGTGGTATTTGTAGCAAGGAACTGGGGAATCAATGCAGATGGGGTGGAGACAGAGAATACTTATACTAAGTTCCTAGAACTACTCTTTTGTTTCACATGTCAGGTTCTGCAGTGCTACATAGAGATAGAGTGGTACAATAAATTTTACAGAGCCTAGCATGTAGAAATAATCCACACAGCCACATGGGAGATTACTATTATAGCATGTACCAAAGTTCAATTCAACCCACTGCAATCACGCAATAAATCACTTTCACTAACTTAACAGAGCCTAATACAAACGCAAAACAAACATATTAAGAACTTAGTACAGTAAAAAGCAAGTTGACAGAGGTCTCTATATAATGCCTTCGGGGCAATAACTGTTGAGATCCGACTCGTATACAATTCCAAGAGTCTCTAACGTATATTATGGGCTTAGAACCTTGGTTGTGGACAAGCATCAAATCGTGTACAAATGGCATTATGTCCCAGCTTAAGGTGCTACCTAACTTCAAAATTATCACTGTCCCGAAGCAAGAAATAGTAGGATGCACCAATATATAGCATATGCAGTCTCTTGCACCAGTTAATAGTTCACGTTGATGTAATAGCCAGCTGTCATATTACCTCCCGGTCACCACGAAGGCCATCCTCCTGGGTCCCAGGCAATGAGAAAAGGAACCTGCAGCCGCGTCCAAACCAGCACAGGCCAAACTGGACAACACATAAGCCCATAGGAGTTAATTATGGCCGTGGAGGGGTAAGTTACAAGCATTTCCAGATTTGCACAACCTAAAAACTGCGTTAAGGACCTATTATGTGCGCACTGTTTTCCTTCTCGGCTCAGTGGTCCTTCTGCTTGGAGCCCTGTAGTTGCTGTAAGATGGTCTGAAGGTAAAGCAGTAGAGCAGATCACCGCAACTTCTGGGTCATGTTGAGCCTGTAGTCCTTCCTCGCTAGACTTCCCAACTCCTGTTGAGAAGTTAAGGGCAGAATGCTGACGCCGGGGCCCCAAAGCGTCACCACCTCCACCCCTCACATTAAAAGGTTCAGCTTGGGTGAGATCACAAGGAGGACAATGGTCGTTGTTCCCAAATGCTATGCAGAGCTTGTCCTCTAAGGCAGCATGATGAGCAGCAAGCAAGTTGCGCAGGTCCTCCCAAAAACATAAAGGGATCTCCATTTTGAGAATTTATTAGCTACTGCTAGATAGAAATAAAGAAAGCTCTATTTATTCAAGTGTAGTCTGTGTCTGATTATCAAAAGTTTGTGCAGTATCTTGCGGAGGAAAACTGCATCCTAACGACAGAGGCAAGCTAGTGCCCTGCCGGGGGTAAGTGAGATGTTAGGCCGCAACCTCTGAATCGTTCCGGTAGGCAGGGTATTATTTCTAGCCCAAAAATAAGATAATAATATGAAAGAGCTGGCTTAGCTGCACATCCTCAATCCAAAATATATAGAATATGAGATGATGAAAGAGGGATTATATGCAGGTTTGGGCTAGAAGTTGCAGGAGCTGAAAAGTATGCGACCTGTCATGGCCGCTGCCTGGAAGTCCCCCCTTAGAATTGTAATAGTTTAAGATGGGTTTAAAACATTATAAGATCTAATTATTAGAGCAAAGGTTTTTGGCGTTGCAGAAAAATTATGCCAAAAATGCTATTTACTAACTGACATAACTACAAAACAATGTTTTCCAACCATAGCATGGAAACAACAACAAAATGTGTTATATCATCATTTACTGGAGTAGGAGTTGCTAAAGTGCTGGGCTAAAAAAATGCTTTTTTTCAGAACTATAGTCTATAAAAAATAATAATTAAAAGTATACTGGTTAAGGATTAAGTACTGCAAGTAGTGGCAACAGTTAGGACAACGCACACTGCAGTATGTAGGGATTAATACACATTTTGATCATTTTACTTTTAGATTAAACATTGATTGTTGTCTAGTCAAAGCAAAATAAAATGGAAAAGTTATGTATTCGTAGTTGAAATACTAGCCCATTGGGTATGAGTTTTATATTAGAAGAGATTAGGATGTAGACAATATATCACAGACAAAAGAAAAGTCCCAATAAACAATACTGTCCAATAAAACAATGTTGTAACTAAACATCTTGATGTATATAAAGAATGACCTCGTTTGTCCAAAGTCACACAGACATTTTCACAGATTGTACTTCTAAGTCGCAATGTGCTTGCAAACCGAGTAACTGTCAAACACAGCCTCTCATACACTTAACATGTGAATTCATCTTAAAGTCTCTAACTTAAAGTGAATGTAAAGTTTGACGAATTTGTGCAGGTTTTTAAAAATCCTTTTAAAAACAGGGGCACTTTCATTCATCAAAATGTACATTTCACTTGTTTTGTTAAAATACTTACCTTCTATTCTTGAAAGCCGCTCCAGCGCTTCCCTCGCCCATCGCAAGTCTCTTCATATGTCAAAAATGACGAATCCGGCTTCCTCCAAGGCTTGGCCTCAGGCAATGTTTGCTCTGGGGGGAAGCTGTAATTGGAGGAAACCGGATTCATCATTGCTGACGTATAAAGAGGCTTGCGATGGACGGGGAAAGCGCTGGAGCGGCTCTCAAGAATAAAAGGTAAGTATTTTAACAAAACGAGTGAAATGTAAAGTTTGATGAATGAAAGTGCCCCTGTTTTTAATAGGATTTTTGAAAACCGGGCACACATTCGTCAAACTTTACATTCACTTTAAACATATTGCAGTATGTTTACAAAGACTTACCTGCCAGTAAATAAAAAAAAGTTGCCTGATTAAGTGGATATTTTCTTACACTTTTAATATGTTACGCTTCTAAGTACCTAATATACTATGGGGCCGATTTATCAACCCTCTGTCCGACATGATCTGATCAGCGGATCATGTACGACAGACATCGCTGAATGCGCAGAGCAATACGCTCTCTGCATTCAGCATTGCACCAGCAGCTCTTCTGAACTGCTGGTGCAAAGCTGCCCCCTCCAGATTTGCAGCCAATTGGTCGCTAGCAGGGGGGTCAATCAACCCGATCGTATTCCATCGGGTTGATTTCCCGCTATATCTGTCCGCCTCCTCAGAGCAGTCGGACAGGTTATGGAGCAGCGGTCTTTAGACAGCTGCTTCATAACTGGTGTTTCTGGCGAGCCTGAAGGCTTGCCAGAAACACGGGCCTTCAAGCTCCATACGGAGCTTGATAAATAGGCCCCTATGTCTCCTATTTTTAAGGATGCTATGATTGCTTAATCAAATGTTGTAAATATGAACACAGACAGAGAGATGTTTATATGAGCTGCTCATAGATAACACCTGAGGTGCATTTTACATATTAACATATCACAGAGAATAAATCAGTGACGTGCAGTAATAGGAGGCAGAGCCTCCCCTGTCAAATCAGAGAAAAAAGTTTTTAAATCTGATTAATAATTATTATTTTTTTTTGTTTTATTTTTTGGCCCCACACCCTCCCCAGGTACCCCCCAAAGGACCCCCCCCCCCACCGACGCCCCCTGATGCGATTACCATCACAGTATATTATAAGAAAAAAAATTCAGCATTCATGTTGCGCAATAAGGAGGCAGTGAGCCGTTCCGCTGCCCTCCATTGATTGCGCAACCTGGATGCTAAATACTGTTCATAGCTCACTATGAGCTAGCGCCACCCAGTGGTGGCTCACCGGGCCCCACACACACTCCAATAGAGGCGGTTCTCAAAACTGCCTCTATGATAGAGCTAAATCCACAGCCAATCAGCAGCATCAGTGCTGCAGGGGAGGCGTGCCTGCTGGTCTAGGCTCAGTGACGTCGCATTGGCAGGGAAGACACAGCAGTAAGCAGGAGGGAGCTGCTGCATAGACAAGCCAGGAGCCACATGGTGATGCAGCTACTGCCTTGTTTTACTGCCATGAGAGATTAACAATTCAGTAGCGTGCTGCTGCTTAAATGTTGTTATCCTGCAGGCTAGCGTGATGCTACAGCTCCCCTCCAACATCTCACTGGCAGATCCAAGTGTGTGTGTGTGGGGGGGGGGGGAAACAAGGCAAATGTCCCCTTTCTCCTAAAGAGGCAGTTTTTGAGAAATTCCCCCCATACTTTTTAATATGTGGGACTGTGTGGTGTAATGCATTTATTCCTTAATTAGGCAGATGTTATGATCTGCCCCCCATAGCTGCTAAACCACTACCAGGGCTAACATTTACTAGGAGGAGGCAGGTGAGCAGAGTTCCCTCCCCAGCCTTACAAGCTAGGAGCAAGGTGCTGATTCTGCTGAATGACAGCCTGCATAGGGGACAGTCTGGAGTCCATTGGACAGGGAGTCATTTTATGTAAGTAGCCTGCATAGGGGACAGTCTGGAATCCATGGGACAGGGAGTCATTTTGTGTAAGTAGCCTGCATAGGGGACAGTCTGGAATCCATGGGACAGGGAGTCATTTTGTGTAAGTAGCCTGCATAGGGGACAGTCTGGAGTCCATGGGACAGGGAGTCATTTTGTGTAAGTAGTCTGCATAGGGGACAGTCTGGAGTACATGGGACAGGGAGTCATTTTGTGTAAGTAGCCTGCATAGGGGGACAGTCTGGAATCCATGGGACAGGGAGTTATTTTGTGTAAGTTTTCAGAGAAAGTACAGGTGGCCCTCGGTTTACAACGGTTCAATTTTCACCGTTTCAGAATAACAACCTTTTTTTCAGTCATGTGACTGCTATTGAAAAGCATTGAGAAGCAGTGCATTGATTAAAAAAGCCAGTAGGTGCAGCTGTCCGCTTGAGTTGCAGCAAAGATATGCAAGCCAAGCAAGTTGAAATTAATCAGTTTAACAATACCTGAGCTATTGAGCAGATTTTAAAGGAACAAGATCTTCCTGTCTATAAATCAGTCCAGATTGGAATGCATAGAAAGAACTGCTTGCAGAAAAATGCAAGTAAAGTCTGTGTTGTGCGATTATTTTATTAGTTTTATATTGCTGTTTAGCAAATGGTTTTGTTCATTTAAATTAGTTTAATTATATATTCTGTGTTGTGTGATTATTTTATTAGCTTTATAATGCTGTTTAGCATGTAAAGTCTTCATTTCAAAGCTTTACAAATAATGTATTAGGTGTTACTTATGACAATTTTGAGAGGGGCCTGGAACCTAACTCCCTCACTTCCCATTGACTTACATTATAAACTGGGTTTCAATTTACAACAGTTTTCATTTACAACCATTCCTTCTGGAACCTAACCCCAGCATAAACTGAGGGCTACCTGTATAATGTTGTGTACACCTGCTTGTATTTGCATAGTGTAAATAATGTTTATATATAATGCATGGGCATTTAGTGTTCATACTTCTGGTATATAAGGCTGTGGTAAGTTAGTGTCATAGGGCTAACAAAATGACTGCAATTCTCAGTAAAGAAAAACTAACTTTACACATGAGCTGCACACAGGGGGGAGGGTAAGCTATGTGGTTACCTAGGCAACCAGGAATTGTTTTTAGTGTAATCAGAACTTATGCAGTAAGGTTTGGTTTCATTTTGTGAGTCTAGAGCACTGGATTAGCTTTTATTTATTTTTGTAAACTTAATACAGTGTTTTGTGCTCACAAATGGTCAGATAAATACTTTTATTTGGTTATCATTTTACACATAGGGGAGAAGCTTCACTGGGTCCTAGCAAAATGGAACCTATCAGACACAATCTCTCTTACACACAACATGTGGATTAATCTTAAAGTCTTAAAGCATTTTTATGTTTACAATGACTCACCTGCCAGTAGATAAAACAGTTTCCTGATTAACTTGATATTTTCTTACACTTAATGTTACCCTGCTAAGCACCTAATATACTATGTCTCCTTTGTATAGCTTTTTACATTTAAACCCATAATGCACTGTGATATTACATCAAAAAGTACAGGAAAACTCCCTCATCATTATCTTTTGTCAAAAATGTACCTGATCAGCATCTCTGTTTAAAGCAAAGATGGCAGAGGTGCAAGTTTAAATATGGGGGTCTTCCTTACATTTAGCAATCAGACAAAAAATCACTTATAATTGTCATGTTTACAGGGAAAGTGGTATGTGATATGGTTTGTATGAACTGTTAGATGAATTATTTCTAAGGATGCTATGATTGCTTAATCAAATGTTGTAAACATGAACACAGACAGAGAGATGTTTATATGAGCTGCTCATAGCTAACACCTGAGGTGCATTTTACTATTAACATATCACAGAGAATAAAGCAGTGCCCATAAACACCAATGTGCCACTAAACCACCTTCTAACCCAGCACCCTGATGCATAAAAAGAGCGCAGGGATTGCATGAGAACGGAGCGGCATAAGGGCTGGGCTCCTGGCTGGAAGGACAGGGGGGAAGGGAGAAGAGGGGGGGGGGGGGGGGGGAAGAAGGAGTTAGGTTAGAGAATAGGGAAGTAGAAGATAAGAATGAGAGGAGGGACTGAAGAGCAAGAGATAGAAGAGGGGGGTTGGAAAAGGTACATATAGGGGGAACAACAGGAAGTGGCTTCAGTACTAACCTTTTTTGTTTCAGGAGCTGCTTGTAGCTGATGCAGAAGAAGTTGCTGAAGATGACGGCCAGAAGCAGGAGAATTCCCAAACGGTTCCTTACAGATGATGAGACCCTCTGGAAGACGAGAGCAATCCGGGCTCAGAAGAGATTGAAGCTCCTGGAAAAAAGGCAGGGAGAGAAACAGAAGAAGCAGGAGACGGTCTTGGAGCAGAAGGCAGCGGTAACCCCCCCTGAGAGAGAGCGGATGCAAGAGGGTAACGTGAGTATGAAAGACAGGGCTGAGGCAGAGGAGGGGGCCAATTCTGATGTGAGTATGGGGGAAGTGGCGTTATTTAGTGAAACGGACCGGTCCAGCAGTCCGGAGATTCCCTTAGGCCAGGGGGGCAGTATGGGGTGCAGGCGGCGGCAAGCAATGGCGCCTCTAGGGGGCAGCAAGCAGGGCGCGCGGCGGCGTAACTGGGGCCTAGAAGATGAGGGCCATAGTAGTAGAGCAGGCGGCAGACAGTCCAGGGGCAGGGTCTGGCTTAGCAGTGAGCGGTCTGGTAGAGGCGCAGTTGCGGGCGCGAGTGGCCGCCATAGGCGCAGCAGTATACCCCCTTCCTCCCCCTCCCCCTCTTCTTCCCCAGTCAGTGAGCGCGATATGCGCATGCGCACGCCGATACGGCGTGCGCTACGTGATGACGTCATCATGAAGGGGGGGGCGGGGGCCGCACGGTGCGACAGGGATGATTCCGATTCAGCAGGGGTAGTGGAGAGAGGGCGTCAGTCGCCGGGAAGGGGAAATAAGCACAAGGTATCAAGCGGTGCGGGTGGGAAGACGAGCAGGGAACCAAGAAGGAGGGAGGAATTAAGGAATGCGGAGGCAGATTGCTGGGGACCCGGTGGTCCAGGCACACACACATGCGAGTCAGGGGAGGAGTGGGAAGGCCAGGACAGAGCTAGAGCAGGGGGTAAAGAAAGGAAAAAGTACTGTGAAGTGTACAGAAGAGGGGCGAATAGCAGGAGGGCAGCAAAAAGGGTCAGGTTAGAAGAGAATAGTGTGGAGCGCCCCAGGATGATTAGGGATACGGAGGGGTATACATATGTGAGGGTAGAGGAAGAAGGGGAGGATGAAAGGAGCATTAGGGATACAGGGAATGGGGGGCGCAGCAGTAAGAGGGCAGAGCACATGTCTGTGAAACAGGTTCAAAGAAAAGGGGGGGATGGTACTAATGTAAATATGAATATGTTGCAGAAGAGAGACAAAGTGGGTAAAGTGAACAATGGAGCAGGTGACAAAGAGGTCGAAGGGAGCACGACAGCGCCGCAGGGAATGGCGGCAGCAGACAAGGAAGGACAAGACGGGCATCGTGTGAGCCATAAGAAACACGGTAAGCAAATGTATTATAGTGACAGTAGTGAATCTTCGTCAGATAGTTCCACGGATGATGACTTTGAGGATGATAAGCGTAATGGGAGGGGGCATAGAAAAATCTTGAAAATTGTAAGAAAGTTATATGCTAAGCAAGAGAAAAATAAGGTGGTGAAAGAAGGGTATGAGGACGGGGACAGCAGTGATAATGTGGTGAATTTAGACGATGAAGTAGCAGCGACCAAGCTCTTACCCCTTCCCACACATTTAAAAGCGAAGGTTGTTAGGAAAGCGCAGAGAGGACGGTATGTGGATGTGTTTGAAATGACTAGGGAAGCTTTGGCGGTCAGATCTAATGAGGGAAGGGGGAGAAAGGCAAAGCAGACATTTCCAGAATGGGTGAAAGGGATGGTCATATATGCAGAATGTTTTCTAACGGCCAATCCAGATAAGATGAAAGGGGTGCTGAGATACATACATTTAATAGCGGAATGCTACACCACATACGGGGGTTTCGCATGGAAGGATTATGATAGGGAATTTAGGAAAGGAAATATACAATTGGGAGGTAAAGGTAGGAAGGATTTTGGGGTAAAAATACTAGATACGTGGACGAGGGTGATGAAGGTCCCTGAAGCACAAGGTAGGCCCATAGGGCAAGGGAAAACATTCAGAACAGAGGCAAAGGAATGCTGGGCGTTTAATGACAAGAGGTGCGACAGGGGGAATTCATGTAAATATAAGCACGCATGTAGGCATTGTGGCGGAGCGCACCCAGGAGTGGATTGTAGGAAGGGTAATGCCAATAACAATAGCAAGTTTTCCTTTCGAGGGCACGGGGGCAACGGTAGCGGAGGAGGAATGGCGGGTAATGGCCAAAACACCGCTGAGGGTAGATAGGATCATTGAGGAATTGGCAATGTACCCGCTGAAAGAGGAAAGGATTTTGTTAACAAACGGTTTGCGTGTAGGTTTTGTGGTCCCAGTTAAAACAGAAGTTAAAGGGGCTATGCAGGCGAGAAATTTAAAATCTGCAGCAGAATTTCCAGGAGTACTAGCGGAAAAATTGAGGAAGGAGGTTAAATTGGGGAGAATGGCAGGGCCATTCAAAGAGAAGCCGTGTGCTGACTTGATTGTGTCCCCCCTGGGAGTAGTTCCCAAGAAAGAGAAGGGTAAATACAGGATGATACAGCACCTGTCCTACCCCAGGGGGAATTCAGTCAACGACGCAATTGACAAGTTGGATTCTTCAGTGCAATATCAATCATTTGATAGTGCGGTAAGAATAGTGAAACGGCTTGGAAAAGGGGCGTTGATGGCAAAGATAGATGTGGAATCTGCTTTTAGGTTATTGCCTTTGAACACAGCTAGTTTTAATTTAATGGGTTGTAAGTTTGATGGTGATTATTACATAGATAAGTGTTTGCCCATGGGGTGTTCGGTTTCTTGTTCAGTTTTTGAAAAGTTTAGTTCATTTTTGCATTGGTTGTTTACAGAAAAAACAGGATGTGAGAGTATGTCTCACTACTTAGATGATTTTTTGGTGGTAGGCAGGAAAGAGACAGGGGAATGTAGAATCTGGAAGGAAGAGCTAGAGGCAATGTTCAAACAGTTGGGAGTGCCAGTAGCAACGGAAAAGTCGGAGGGGCCGGGTACGAGGCTGGTTTTCCTGGGTATCATGATAGATTCCGCAAAGGGGCAATGCGAGCTCCCTGCGGATAAGATTGAGAAGGCGAGACATATGATAAAAACGATGTTGAAAAGGAATAAGGTGACTCTTAGAGAAATGCAGAGATTGCTGGGGGTTTTGAATTTTGCGTGCCGGGTAATACCGGTGGGTAGATTATTTAAAAGAAGGTTGGAAATGGGGACAAAAGGGGCAAAGCTGCCCGAGCATATGGTGCGCGTCAATAAGGAAATGAAGGAAGACCTCAGAGTGTGGGAGGCATTTTTAGATGAATTTAATGGTATCAGGATATGGGAAGAGGCAAGGTCAGTGGAAGAATTGGAGTTGTTCACAGATGCAGCAGGCAGTGCGGGGTTTGGAGCGTATTTGCAAGGTAGATGGAGCGCGGGCGAATGGCCCGCAGATTGGAAGGAGAAAGGGTGGATAAAGAACATGACTTTGCTTGAATTGTTTCCCATTATAGTAGCGATAGAGCTGTGGGGCCATGTATTAGAGAACAAAAGAATCATCTGTTGGTCCGATAATAAGGCAGTAGTGGATGTAATGAATAATTTGTCGTCATCATCTAACCCGGTTATTAAGTATTTGAGATATTTTGTATTAAAGTGCCTTAAGCACAATATTTGTTTTAAAGCACAGCATATACCAGGGTACAGGAATATTGTAGCAGACGCACTGTCAAGGTTTAAATGGGAAATATTTAGGAAGGTGGCTCCAAGGGCAAGGAAGGAAGGTGAACCCTGCCCTGTTCTTCTTTGGCAGATTGGCAGCAAATAGACGGAATCAGGGAGATGGTAGAGAAGTCCGTGGCGCCAAAAACGTGGGCCGTATACAAGAAGTATTGGGAGCGGTGGTGCGAATTTAACAAGATTATAGGTCGCGAGGAAGAAACGGTTTTTCTAGAATGGCTATGGGTATTGAAGCAAGGGGGGGTGAAGAAAGGGCAGTTGGGCACAGTACTGGCGGGGGTGTCGTATTTTTCGCAGTTATATGGGAGAAAGGATATAACAAAGAGATTTGTGGTAAGGAAAGTATTCAAGGGGTGGAGCGTAGGAGAGAAGAAGCAAGGCGATAGAAGGGAGCCGATAACAGAGGATAGGTTGGCGGAAATGTTAGCAGTGCTCAGCAAAGTATGTTTCAATGACGATGAGGCATTGGTATTCAGGGTAGCTTTCTCTTTGGCTTTCCATGGGGCATTGCGCATAGGGGAATTGCTGGCGAGGAATAGGAAAGACGTGGGCGGTGGTGTAAGGCGAGAAGATGTGAAATGGGGCGTGCGAGCAGTGCTAGTTTTAATTCGGAAATCAAAAACAGATACGGAAGGAAAAGGGGTATGGGTGTCAATGGGGAGGACAGGTGGCGCGACTTGCCCGGTGGCAGCAGTAAGGGATTATGAGCTAACAGCAAGGGCAGAGGGCCCGCAATTTGTTAGGCATAGGGACGGATCCGGCGTCACGGGTTTTCAGTTTAGGAAGGTATTGGAAAGAACGGTAGAAAGACTGGGTTGGTCAGATGCATACTATGCGCCGCACTCATTCAGAATAGGGGCAGCAACCAGTGCGGCATCTAGAGGATGTTCGATCGAGCAGATTAAAAAAATGGGAAGGTGGAAATCAGCAGCATACAAGTCCTACATCAGGCCAAAAGGGGGCGTTTGATTGCGATTAGGGATGCGAAGTCATGGCGCCAACCGGAATGAATTTAATTCTCCATTTTTCTTTGTGATTTGTTACAGGAAGAGCACTAAGGATATGGGTGGTAGGGCATTCATACGTATACTGGGCGCAAGTTAGGGCTGCGACATTGGCAAAAGGGACACATTTGGGATTTAGATACACCGAAGCCAGTGTTAGGTGGATAGGAAAGAGAGGAATGAGGTGGGAAGAGTTGGTAAGCACAATACAGCAGGCAAGGCAGAGATGGGGGCGCCCGGACGTAATGATAATACATTTAGGAGGGAATGATATTGGAGCATACCCTCTGAGGGAACTGGAAGAAAGTATAAAAAGTGTAATGGGGTGGTTGGCGATAACATGGCAAGGAGTAAAGATAGTATGGTCAAACATAATATCAAGGTTGGTTTGGAGGAACACTGACACGCAGAGAGCGGGCTACAGAGCAAGGAGGAAGATTAATTTGGTAGCGGCAAAAGCAGTCAGGGGGATAGGTGGAGCGGTGCTGGAGCACCCATTGTTGGCGGCAAAAAGGGAAGAGATATTCAGGCGCGACGGAGTTCACCTGAACGAGGCCGGTAATGACCAGTTTTTGGAGGACATCAGGAGAATGTTGGAGGAAATGATCAAGGTAAGGAAAGGTCACGGGAAAAGTTTAAAGGTGTTTGGCAGAAAGAGTATTTCTTTGTTGGCGGTGAAATCGGGATCTGGCACGTAGGCAGGGCTTGCGAGGGGCGGAGGGGATCCTGTAGCATACCCAGTCTAAGTCGTGATTCGGTGGTCTAGCTAAAGGCTGGTATATGCTGCAGGTTCGCTCCTCCCCTTTTGCTCTGCCACAGGGGGGGTTTGTGGTCCCCCCCCCTGACACGTGGGATCCAAGTTCAGGTTATGCAAATGCTGACGCATTTTTGAGTGTTATGTTGATTAAGGGTATGTTATTACCCAGGGTATGTTATTACCCAGGGTATGTTATTACCCAGGGTATGTTATTACCCAGTGAGAAATTTTTTGAATTTAAATTAAATTATTAAATGTGACCTTTCCATATTTAGCCAAACTCCTGTGTTGTGTCATTATTTCAGGTTGCCAGAATGGCAGAAGTGGTAATAGATGGTGGTGTTCAAAAAGTGGGTCAATTGGGTGTAAAGTATATGGAAGCTAAATGGAGCCTCTAAGACCTTAAAAAGAGCGCAGGGATTGCATGAGAACGGAGCGGCATAAGGGCTGGGCTCCTGGCTGGAAGGACAGGGGGGAAGGGAGAAGAGGGGGGGGGGGGGGGGAAGAAGGAGTTAGGTTAGAGAATAGGGAAGTAGAAGATAAGAATGAGAGGAGGGACTGAAGAGCAAGAGATAGAAGAGGGGGGTTGGAAAAGGTACATATAGGGGGAACAACAGGAAGTGGCTTCAGTACTAACCTTTTTTGTTTCCCTCCCACCCTCCCTAGATGCAAGAGAGCAGTAAAGACAACTACGCGGAGAGGTCACAACCAGAGATATCGAGAGAAATTGGCATGGTTAGGGGCACGATGTCAGCTACTTAGTTGGATCGCAGTAAGACCGCCCGTGCCCCCTAATAAGGGGATCGAGAGAGCTGCAGCTGGAAGCTAGCGGGTGACTCGAGCGGTCTAAGCTAGCCGAAAGCGTTAAGATAAGCAAGCAGCCACATAGGAGAAAGTTGATAAGTTGTTGCGGTGAAATCGGGATCTGGCACGTAGGCAGGGCTTGCGAGGGGCGGAGGGGATCCTGTAGCATACCCAGTCTAAGTCGTGATTCGGTGGTCTAGCTAAAGGCTGGTATATGCTGCAGGTTCGCTCCTCCCCTTTTGCTCTGCCACAGGGGGGGTTTGTGGTCCCCCCCCCTGACACGTGGGATCCAAGTTCAGGTTATGCAAATGCTGACGCATTTTTGAGTGTTATGTTGATTAAGGGTATGTTATTACCCAGGGTATGTTATTACCCAGGGTATGTTATTACCCAGGGTATGTTATTACCCAGTGAGAAATTTTTTGAATTTAAATTAAATTATTAAATGTGACCTTTCCATATTTAGCCAAACTCCTGTGTTGTGTCATTATTTCAGGTTGCCAGAATGGCAGAAGTGGTAATAGATGGTGGTGTTCAAAAAGTGGGTCAATTGGGTGTAAAGTATATGGAAGCTAAATGGAGCCTCTAAGACCTTATAAGAATGACATGGTTTGTCTAAAGTCACACAGAAGTTGTCACAGACTGTACTTCTAACCCAGCATCCTGATGCATATAAGTATGACATGGTTTGTCTAAAGTCACACAGAAGTTGTCACAGACTGTACTTCTAACCCAGCACCCTGATGCATATAAGAATGACATGGTTTGTCTAAAGTCACACAGAAGTTGTCACAGACTGTACATCTAACCCAGCACCCTGATGCATATAAGTATGACATGGTTTGTCTAAAGTCACACAGAAGTTGTCACAGACTGTACTTCTAACCCAGCACCCTGATGCATATAAGAATGACATGGTTTGTCTAAAGTCACACAGAAGTTGTCACAGACTGTACTTCTAACCCAGCACCCTGATGCATATAAGAATGACATGGTTTGTCTAAAGTCACACAGAAGTTGTCACAGACTGTACATCTAACCCAGCACCCTGATGCATATAAGTATGACATGGTTTGTCTAAAGTCACACAGAAGTTGTCACAGACTGTACTTCTAACCCAGCACCCTGATGCATATAAGTATGACATGGTTTGTCTAAAGTCACACAGAAGTTGTCACAGACTGTACTTCTAACCCAGCACCCTGATGCATATAAGAATGACATGGTTTGTACAAAGTCACACAGAAGTTGTCACAGACTGTACTTCTAACCCAGCACCCTGATGCATATAAGAATGACATGGTTTGTCTAAAGTCACACAGAAGTTGTCACAGACTGTACTTCTAACCCAGCACCCTGATGCATATAAGAATGACATGGTTTGTCTAAAGTCACACAGAAGTTGTCACAGACTGTACTTCTAACCCAGCACCCTGATGCATATAAGAATGACATGGTTTGTCTAAAGTCACACAGAAGTTGTCACAGACTGTACTTCTAACCCAGCACCCTGATGCATATAAGTATGACATGGTTTGTCTAAAGTCACACAGAAGTTGTCACAGACTGTACTTCTAACCCAGCACCCTGATGCATATAAGTATGACATGGTTTGTACAAAGTCACACAGAAGTTGTCACAGACTGTACTTCTAACCCAGCACCCTGATGCATATAAGTATGACATGGTTTGTACAAAGTCACACAGAAGTTGTCACAGACTGTACTTCTAACCCAGCACCCTGATGCATATAAGAATGACATGGTTTGTACAAAGTCACACAGAGAGATGTTTATATGAGCTGCTCATAGATAACACCTGAGGTGCACTTTACATATTAACATATCACAGAGAATAAAGCAGTGCCCATAAACACCAATGTGCCACTAAACCACCTTCTAACCCAGGCCCATAGACAGATATACCAAACCCGCGCAGTTTGGTATCCAATATACAGCGTAAGGACTTACGTGACGAAAATGGAGAAATCTTACTCCATTTTCACCTCACCACAAATTGCAGGTGTAGTAAGCCTTACGCTGAGTATTGGAGCCCCGTAACTCCCTAAACTACCTGCAAAATAAAACCTAATGCATGCGCAATGTCTATCGACCTGTCAACCGCAATCCCCCGCCGCAATCCCTAATAAAGTGCTACACCCCTAAACCGCCGCTCCCGGACTCCGCCGCACCTATATTAAATGTCTAACCCCCTGTGATCCCCCTACATCGCCGCCACCTATTTAAACTATATTAACCCCTAATATGATGCCCCTACACCGCCGCCACCTATTTAAACTATATTTACCCCTAATATGATCCCCCTACACCGCCGCCACCTATTAAAACTATATTAACCCCTAATGTGAGCCCCCTTCCCCGCCGCCACCTATATTATATGTACTACCCCCTAATCTGACCCCCTTACACCGCCGCACCTATATTAAAATTATTAACCCCTAATCTAATCCCCCTATACCGCCGCCACCTATATTAAATTTATTAACCCCTAAAATACTAAAATTTCCCTACCACTAAACCTAAGTCTAACCCTACAAATAGCCCTGAAAAGGGCCTTTTCCCGGGCATTGCCCCAAAGTAATCAGCTCTATTACCAGCCCTTAAAAAGGCCTTTTGCGGGGCATTGCCCCAAAGTAATCAGCTCTTTTACCTGTAATCTGACCCCCCTACACCGCCGCCACCTATATTAAATATATTAACCCCTAATCTAATCCCCCTACACCGCCACCACCTATATTAAATATATTAACCCCTAATCTGACCCCCCTACACCGCCGCCAACTATATTAACCCTAATTATATTAGGGTTAATATAGTTATTATATTATATATATTATTAATATAGTTAATAATTAATATAGTTATTATATTATATATTAACTATATTAACCCTATCTAACTCTAACACCCCTAACTTAATTATTATTAAAATAAATCTAAATAATATTAATTATATTAACTAAATTATTCCTATTTAAATCTAAATACTTACCTATAAAATAAACCCTAAGATAGCTACAATATAATTAATAATTACATTGTAGCTATTTTAGGGTTTATATTTATTTTACAGGTAACTTGCTATTTATTTTAACTAGGTACAATAGCTATTAAATAGTTAATAACTATTTAATAGCTACCTAGTTAAAATAATTACCAATTTACCTGTAAAATAAATCCTAACCTAAGTTACAAATACACCTACACTATCAAAAAAATTAAATAAACTACAATTATCTAAACTAAAATATAATTAAATACACTAAACTAAATGCCAAAAAAACAAACACTAAATTACAAAAAATAAAAAAAGATTACAAGAGTTTTAAGCTACTTACACCTAATCTAAGCCCCCTAATAAAATAACAAAGCCCCCCATATAAAAAATGTCCCTACTCTAAACTACTCTAAACAACTGCAGTACTTAGCAACAACAAAAATATATAACTAAAAATTTAGCTCAATGTAAGCATGTTAAAAGAACATGAAACCTAATGTTTTCCGTTCATGATTCAGAGCATGTCGTTTTAACTATCCAATTTACTTCTATTATATAATTTGTGTTGTTTTCTTTATATCCTTTATTGAAAAAGATACGTAGATAGACTCAGGAGCTGCTGAATGGTGGTTGTACATATATAACTCATATTATTGACTGACCTAAGGCATTCAGCTAGTTCCCAGTAGTACATTGATGCTTCTTTAACAAAGGATAACAAGAGAATAAAGCAAATTAGATAATTTGCTATAATTGGAAAGTTGTTTAAAATTGTATTCTTTATCTGAATCATAAAAGAAAAATGTTGGGTTTCATGTCCCTTTAGTTTTTTTTAGTTTAAATTTTTGTGAACACTTGCTCCAGTGCTATATGGCAATGATGTACCTATATATGCAAACATTAGTACTGTACTATATATATATCATACCTTACTATATATAGCACTGCTGTGGCATTTTGTACTCAAACAGCTCTGGAGATCCCTTGCCAACATTAACACTACAAAGTGACTATGTGGAGCTCCTACATAACATTCAACAGTAGTGCAGCTTCACAGGTAACAGCAAAGATGGAGAGGAGGTCTCTTCAATAGTTGGCAGGGTAATCAGCCTGACTACATGTGGAACTGTATGTATGTAGCCTGGGTTTTATGCAATGACACCCCCAGCCTTCACCCATATGTGTTTATTAACCCTCTTACAGCCACCTCTCTGCAGCTAATCCTAGACACAAGATAAAGCTGTATGCAGCACTACATTGTAGTAGTATAGTTGTGTGAGATAACTAGGGAAGTGCTACATAAGGAAGTATTAGACCAGCATGGCAGTGCCACATGTGTGTATGCAGCACTGCACTGTAGTAGTATAGCTGTGTGAGATAACTAGGGAAGTGCTACATAAGGAAGTATTAGACCAGCATGGCAGTGGCACATGTGTGTATGCAGCACTGCACTGTAGTAGTATAGCTGTGTGAGATAACTAGGGAAGTGCTACATAAGGAAGTATTAGACCAGCATGGCAGTGCCACATGTGTTTATGCAGCACTGCACTGTAGTAGTATAGTTGTGTGAGATAACTAGGGAAGTGCTACATAAGGAAGTATTAGACCAGCATGGCAGTGCCACATGTGTGTATGCAGCACTGCACTGTAGTAGTATAGTTGTGTGAGATAACTAGGGAAGTGCTACATAAGGAAGTATTAGACCAGCATGGCAGTGCCACATGTGTGTATGTAGCACTGCACTGTAGTAGTATAGCTGTGTGAGATAACTAGGGAAGTTCTACATAAGGAAGTATTAGACCAGCAGGGCAGTGCCACATGTGTGTATGCAGCACTGCATTGTAGTATAGCTGTGTGAGATAACTAGGGAAGTGCTACATAAGGAAGTATTAGACCAGCATGGCAGTGCCACATGTGTGTATGCAGCACTGCACTGTAGTAGTATAGCTGTGTGAGATAACTAGGGAAGTGCTACATAAGGAAGTATTAGACCAGCATGGCAGTGCCACATGTGTTTATGCAGCACTGCACTGTAGTAGTATAGCTGTGTGAGATAACTAGGGAAGTGCTACATAAGGAATTATTAGACCAGCATGGCAGTGCCACATGTGTGTATGCAGCACTGCACTGTAGTAGTATAGCTGTGTGAGATAACTAGGGAAGTGCTACATAAGGAAGTATTAGACCAGCATGGCAGTGCCACATGTGTGTATGTAGCACTGCACTGTAGTAGTATAGCTGTGTGAGATAACTAGGGAAGTTCTACATAAGGAAGTATTAGACCAGCAGGGCAGTGCCACATGTGTGTATGCAGCACTGCATTGTAGTATAGCTGTGTGAGATAACTAGGGAAGTGCTACATAAGGAAGTATTAGACCAGCATGGCAGTGCCACATGTGTGTATGCAGCACTGCACTGTAGTAGTATAGCTGTGTGAGATAACTAGGGAAGTGCTACATAAGGAAGTATTAGACCAGCATGGCAGTGCCACATGTGTGTATGCAGCACTGCACTGTAGTAGTATAGCTGTGTGAGATAACTAGGGAAGTGCTACATAAGGAATTATTAGACCAGCATGGCAGTGCCACATGTGTGTATGCAGCACTGCACTGTAGTAGTATAGCTGTGTGAGATAACTAGGGAAGTGCTACATAAGGAAGTATTAGACCAGCATGGCAGTGCCACATGTGTGTATGCAGCACTGCACTGTAGTAGTATAGCTGTGTGAGATAACTAGGGAAGTTCTACATAAGGAAGTATTAGACCAGCATGGCAGTGCCACATGTGTGTATGCAGCACTGCATTGTAGTAGTATAGCTGTGTGAGATAACTAGGGAAGTGCTACATAAGGAAGTATTAGACCAGCATGGCAGTGCCACATGTGTGTATGCAGCACTGCATTGTAGTATAGCTGTGTGAGATAACTAGGGAAGTGCTACATAAGGAATTATTAGACCAGCATGGCAGTGCCACATGTGTGTATGCAGCACTGCATTGTAGTAGTATAGCTGTGTGAGATAACTAGGGAAGTTCTACATAAGGAAGTATTAGACCAGCATGGCAGTGCCACATGTGTGTATGCAGCACTGCATTGTAGTATAGCTGTGTGAGATAACTAGGGAAGTGCTACATAAGGAATTATTAGACCAGCATGGCAGTGCCACATGTGTGTATGCAGCACTGCATTGTAGTAGTATAGCTGTGTGAGATAACTAGGGAAGTTCTACATAAGGAAGTATTAGACCAGCATGGCAGTGCCACATGTGTTTATGCAGCACTGCATTGTAGTATAGCTGTGTGAGATAACTAGGGAAGTGCTACATAAGGAAGTATTAGACCAGCATGGCAGTGCCACATGTGTTTATGCAGCACTGCATTGTAGTATAGCTGTGTGAGATAACTAGGGAAGTGCTACATAAGGAAGTATTAGACCAGCATGGCAGTGCCACATGTGTGTATGCAGCACTGCACTGTAGTAGTATAGCTGTGTGAGATAACTAGGGAAGTTCTACATAAGGAAGTATTAGACCAGCATGGTAGTGTCACATCTATGTACAGTATGAATTGTGTGTCACCTGAATCTGCACCCCTCTCCCACAACTGTCTGCCACACCATTTAAAAAAATATCTCTGATGGACCAGTTTACTGAGGGCAACAAAAAAGAAAGCAAACACCATTAGTAAAGTTGCTGCATCAGCCTTGGATGCTATCAGTTATCTCTTATATGAATCTCTGCACCCACCAGCTGGCTATCAACTTGCTGCTCCCTAAGTTACCCTAACACATTCCTTACATAGTGAGTGTGATTTTCAGTACTCACCAGTTCTCCTGTGCCTGTTTCCCTCTCTCTGCCTGCACTGCTGCCTCAGCTCCTCCCCTTTCCTGTCTGATCACACAGAGGAGGAGATCAGTGTGCTTGGAGAATAGAGGCATACTGCTGGAGGGCTGCAGGCACCATAGAGTGGGGGATACATGCACCACAGGGGAGGGCTACAGACACCATAGAGAGGGTTTCCATGCACCACAGGGGAGGACTACAGACACCATAGAGAGGGTTTCCATGCACCACAGGGGAGGACTACAGACACCATAGAGAGGGTTTCCATGCACCACAGGGGAGGACTACAGACACCATAGAGAGGGGGATACATGCACCACAGGGGAGGGCTACAGACACCATAGAGAGGGTTTCCATGCACCACAGGGGAGGGCTACAGACACCATAGAGAGGGGGATACATGCACCACAGGGGAGGGCTACAGACACCATAGAGAGGGGGATACATGCACCACAGGGGAGGGCTACAGACACCATAGAGAGGGTTTCCATGCACCATAAGGGGAAGGCTGCAGGTACTGTTTTATCTTAGTTTATATAAGGAGAGCAAGCACAGGTTTTTATAACTGTAAACTTTATTAAGAAGCTATACACACTAAGAGGCACTCTCTGACCTAAGAGTCCAGCTGTTTGTTGATCACCTTCTTAAGAGCTGACTACAACAGTGCAACTCTTGGCAGGGCCCTCTACCCATTTGATCCCTATATTTGTTTTGTTGTATTCCCCCTTTGTTTATAGCGCTGTGGAATCTGTTGGCGCTCTACAAATAACCGATAATAATAATACCATTGTGCACATAACAGGTTGATATGGTTCATAGCAACTGATAATCTCAATATCACACAGGTACCATAGAGAGGCGGGAGACAGGCAGCACGGGTCGAGGAGGGTGCCGTAGACACCTCACAGTCACACACACACTAAATATCACACAGGTACCATAGAGAGGCGGGAGACAGGCAGCACGGGTCGAGGAGGGTGCCCTAGATACCACACAGTCACACACACACTAAATATCACACAGGTACCATAGAGAGGCGGGAGACAGGCAGCACGGGTCGAGGAGGGTGCCCTAGATACCACACAGTCACACACACACTAAATATCACACAGGTACCATAGAGAGGCGGGAGACAGGCAGCACGGGTCGAGGAGGGTGCCGTAGACACCTCACAGTCACACACACACTAAATATCACACAGGTACCATAGAGAGGCGGGAGACAGGCAGCACGGGTCGAGGAGGGTGCCCTAGACACCACACAGTCACACACACACTAAATATCACACAGGTACCATAGAGAGGCGGGAGACAGGCAGCACGGGTCGAGGAGGGTGCCCTAGACACCACACAGTCACACACACACTAAATATCACACAGGTACCATAGAGAGGCGGGAGACAGGCAGCACGGGTCGAGGAGGGTGCCCTAGATACCACACAGTCACACACACACTAAATATCACACAGGTACCATAGAGAGGCGGGAGACAGGCAGCACGGGTCGAGGAGGGTGCCGTAGACACCTCACAGTCACACACACACTAAATATCACACAGGTACCATAGAGAGGCGGGAGACAGGCAGCACGGGTCGAGGAGGGTGCCCTAGACACCACACAGTCACACACACACTAAATATCACACAGGTACCATAGAGAGGCGGGAGACAGGCAGCACGGGTCGAGGAGGGTGCCCTAGACACCACACAGTCACACACACACTAAATATCACACAGGTACCATAGAGAGGCGGGAGACAGGCAGCACGGGTCGAGGAGGGTGCCCTAGGCAGGATTACTAGAAACATAAAAAAAAAATAAAAAAAAAATAGATTATTTTGCTACATGGCCTGGAGTGGCTCCCTCTTTTCAGTCAGCTAAGAATCACTTCCCTCATACAGGCAGTGCTGAATATGCGGCCCCGGATCTGCACCCCTACCTGCAGCCACTAAACTTGTATGCCAGGAACTGAGCAAAATTATGTGCATAAACCTCGCTATGTGGTTTCCCTTTGCTCAGCTGGTTCCCAAATGATGTGGCCCTGCACTGCAGCGGCCCACCAGGAAAAGTTCCGGCATCCTAGCAAGCCAATCCCGCCCTGTTTAGAAGCCTTAAAGGGTCAGGAAACCCCAAAATTTTCTTTCATGGTTTGGATAGAACATATAATTTCAAACAACTTTCCAACTTACTTCTATTATCAATTTTGCTGTATTCTCTTGTTATCCTTTGCTAAAGGAACAGCATTGCACTAATGGCAGCAAGATGAACACAGTTAGCCAATCACAAAAGACAAATGTGTGTAGGCACCAATTAGCAGCAGCTCCCACTAGTGTATGATATGTGCATATTCTTTTACAACAAGGGATACCAAGAGAACAAAGCACATTTGAAAATAGAAGTGAATTTAAAAGTGTCTTAAAATTACATGCTCTATCAGAATCATGCAGGTTTAAAGGGACAGTCTACCATAGAATTGTTATTGTTTTAAAAGATAGATAATACCTTTATTACCCATTCCCCGGTTTTGCATAACCAACACAGTTATATTAATATACTTTTTACCTCTGTGATTACCTTGTATCTAGGAACCTTCTTCCAGCCCCCTGATCACATGACTGTGACTGTTTATTATCTATTGTCTTGCATTTAGCATTGTTTTGTGCTAAATCTTAAATAACCTCCTGTGCCTGAACACAGTGTTATCTATATGGCCCACATGTACTTTCTGTCTCTTTGTGTTGAAAAGAGATTTAAAAAGCATGTGATAAGAGGCAGCCCTCAAAGGCTTAGAAATTAGCATATGAGCCTACCTATGTTTAGTTTAAACTAAGAATACCAAGAGAAAAAAGCAAATTTGATGATAAAAGTAAATTGGAAAGTTGATTAATATTAAAAGTCCTATCTGAATAATGAAAGTTTAATTTATACTAGACTGTCCCTTTAATTTTGACTTTCCGATCCATTTAAGGGTCACATATACATTTATGGGTATTAAACACACAAATACTCACCTTGAGTATGGAGTGCGGTTCTGGGGAACGATCTAAAAAAAATACTTTGCAGACTTAGAAAATGCTCAGAGAAGGGCCACAAAACTAATAATTGGAATTAGGAATTTAAGCTTTGATGAGGGGTTAGCCAAACTGGGTCTGTTTTCTCTAGAAAAAAAGGCGCTTGGGAGGTGATGTGATTACTTTATATAAATATATTCAAAGGCCCATATACAAAGATGGGAGAAGCTCTATTTATTTCATTAAAATCACAAGAGGTCACAATTTAAGGCTGGAGAAAATGAGATTTAATCTCCTGCAGCGTAAATGTTTTTTCGCTGTAAGAGCAATACGATTGTGGAACTCTTTACCTGAGGAGGTAGTGAATGCCAATACCTTAGATTCATTTAAAAATGTTTTGATACCTTTCTGGCTAGAAACAGAATTCAGCGATATCATTGCTTGTGTTTAAATGGGTCACCTTTTTAATGTGAATAATTTAAGCTCAACTGGATCTTTTTTGTAATTCTATTAGATTTGTATATGTTGAACTCAATGGACTTCTGTGTTTTTTTTTTACCTGGTTCATTCAAAGTCACACAGAAGTTTTCACAGACAGTACTTCTAAGTCACAGTTTTCTTACAAACCAGGTTCTTGTCACACATAACCTATCATACACTTAACATATGGGATCATCTTAAAGTCCCTACCTTAAAGGGACATTAAACACTAGATTACAAGTGGAGTGCTGATTTAACGTGTGCACATTAAATAACCAGCCATTATGAGTGGATGATTAATGCTACTGCAAGCTCACGGTAGCACTTTGCGCTTAGTGGATTAACCAGAGGTCAGACCTCTCGTTATTTTAAAAAAAATCTCCCAATTGTCCCACAAAATAAAGAGTATAGTTCCTTTTTTACAAATAGAATTAATGAGCATCTTTTTTTTTTCCATTTATTAAATATAACTGCACAAAGCATGTGGGGTGTTACAAAAAAAGAACACCACTGCAAAGTGCTTTTACAATGCGGTCTATGGGGACTGTAGTATCACTTGAAATATATATGAATATACTTATGTACATATATATTTATGAGTTAATATATGTCTATATACACATATAAACACATATAAACATATATATATATATATATATTATACATATATAATTTAAATATGATGCCTACTGCTGTGCGACTTGCCCCATTTGCTGCCCTAGATTTTGTGCCATGTGATAGGTTTGTATGAACTGTTAGATGATCCTTGAATTATTTCTGAGGATGCTATATGATTGCTTAATCAAATGTTGCAAACATGAACACGGACAGAGAGATGTTTATATGAGCTGCTCATAGATAACACCTGGGCTGTCAATTAGCTATCCCTGGTGTATAATAAACTTAAAGGGACAGTAAACCTCAAAAATAATGTTATATTATTCTGAACATAGTGCAGAATGATATAACATTATATTAGCCAAACTTTGTAAAACCTAATATACCCTTTTAATTTTTTTTAAAAACGGCTGTTTTACAGACCTGCTCAGAAGAGCACAGAAAGCTTTCACACAGCGCATCGGGGCAGCTGTATAGTCGCAGCCCGGTCGCGCCATACCCGACCGCGCCATAACACTAAGTGCAGCTCGCTCCTGCTCTGTCTGACAGTAGGAGCGAGCTGCACTGTGTATAATGGCGCGGTCGGGCCAGGCTGTGACTATACAGCTGGCCCGATGCGCTGTGTGAAACAAACAGACCCGCTCAGAAGAGCACAGAGAGCGGGTCTGAAAAACAGCAGTTTTTAAAAAAAAATTAAAAGGGTATATTATGTTTTACAAAGTTTGGCTAATATAATATTCTATAATTCTGCACTATGTGCAGAATTATATAACATTATTTTTAAGGATTACTGACACTTTAAGGGTCAAACAACTTTGCCACAACTAAAAAAAAAAAAAAAAGCTCTTTGCGGGAGAAAATAGCATACAGAGTGCATCTTGAAACCGTACCTATATATGATGTGGACATTTTTGGAAATATATAATCATAGTAACATAATAGTTGAGGTTGAAAAAAGACAGCAGTCCATCAAGTTCAACCTATACAAATCTAATATAATTACAAAAAAGCTACAGTTATTTGAGTTTAAATTAATCACATTAAACGTGGGAATCATTTAACACAAGCAATCATATCTCTGAATTCTGTTTCTAGCCAGAAATGTATACAAACAATTTTTAAAATGTATCTAAGGTATTGAAATTCACTACCTTCTCAGGTAATGAGTTCCACAATTTCATTGCTCTTTAAATTGTGACCTCTTGTCACAAACAATTTTCTTGGTATAAACATAGCTTCTGTCAGCTTTGTATATGGCCTTTGAATATATTTATATAAAGTAATCACGTCACCTCTCAAGCGCCTTTTTCTAGAGAAAACAGACGTAGTTTGGCTAACCTCTCGTCATAGCTTAAATTCTCCATTCCCCTTATTAGTTTTGTAGCCCTTCTCTGCAATGTCTTTTTTTGAGATTGGTTCCCAGAACTGCACTCCATGCTCAAGGTAAGTATTTGTGTGTTTAATACCCATAAATGTATATGTGACCATTAAGGTTTCTAAATTATTAATCTAAGGCCCCCTTGTTTTAGAAAGCCGGCCATCACTGTTATACACAATATCTAATATTCTTGTAAGTTGCAATTCATAAATATATCAGACAGTAGAGCAGTCCTAATAAGCACTACTGTCCCCCTAAACTACATTCTAACTCAGCATGCTTATGTATATGAGAATAACCTGGTTCTTCCAAAGTCACACAGACATTTTCACAACTGTACTTCTAACACACAGTGTCCTTGCAAACCAGGTTCCTGTCACACACAACCTCTCATACACTTAACATGTGGGCTCATCTTAACGTCTCTACCTTAAAGGGACATTAAACACTAGATTACATATGGAGCGCTAATGTAATGTGTGAACGTTACAAAAAACAGCCATTATGAGTGAATGGTTAATGCTACAGCAAGCAGTTAATGCTACAGCAAGCTCACGGTAGCACTTTGCGCTCAGTGAATAAACCAGAGGTCAGTCCTCTTGTAAATTAAAATAAAATATCCCCTAATTGTGCCCTACAATAAAGAGTATAGTTCCTTTTTACAAATTCAATTTCTGAATATCTTTTTTTTTTTTTAATTTTTAGGAGTAGCTACCATGAAAGTTTCACTGTCAATGTTCATTATCCCCAACTCTGGTTACTCTAAACTGTATGTAATAATTACAGCTTTGTTTTTGCACTTTAAATTATCACAATCAGATATGCTGAAGATAGAACTTTTCTAATATCTAAACATATGATTTGTGGATTTCTTGTTCTTATATATTCAGATTTCCCTCTGCTAAGCAATATTGTACTGTCTACTTCCTAATCTTTTTTAACCTTTAGAGTGCTAAGCACTTTCCCACCTGGGTGCTAAGGTGATTTAAGAGGCGATTACCTTTCCAACGGTGAGTCTTGGGGGTCTGTAGCTGCTTAGATGCCTGAGATACAGGCATCTAAGCAGCATGCCCCCTTTCCCTATACTTTGTATTGTAAATTTTTAATAAAGTTGCGCGGTAATGTCATCAAGTCATTGCGCGTGCCGCCACCGCGCAAAGTGTGAAGCCCCGGAAATGCCCGTCCGATCGCTGGGGTAGGAGCCCCCAGATCTCCCTCAAGGTGGGAGAGTGCTAACGACGGCTCTGAGCCATTGTTAGCACCAGAGTGGGAAACTCTGCGACGACTCAGAGCCGTCATTAGCACTCAAGGGATTAATATAAAATCCATACCCACAGTACTTCAAACAATAGTAGAATGTATAAGATTGTGCTGTGTGTATGAGAGATTGTGTGTGTCAAGAACCTGGTTTGCAAGGACATTGTGTTTTAGAAGTAGTCTGTGAAAACATCCGTGTGACTTTAGAAGAACCAGGTCATTCTCATATACATCAGGACGCCGAGTTAGAGTGTGGTTTAGTGGGACAGTAGTGCTTATTAGGACTGCTCTTATGTCTGTGATATATCAATAAATTGCAACTTACAAGAATATCAGATGTTGTGTATAACAGTGATGGCCGACTTCCTAACACATGGAGGCCTTAGATTAATAATTTAAAAAGCCTTAAGGCCCACATATACATTTATGGGTATTAAACACACAAATACTCACCTTGAGTATAAAGTGCCGTTCTGTGGACCGATCTCAAAAAAAGACATTGCAGACTTGGAAAATGTTCAGAGAAGGGCTACAAAAAGCTAATAAGGGGAATGGAGAATTTAAGCTATGAGGATAGGTTAGCCAAATTGGGTCTGTTTACTCTAGAAAAAAGGTGCTTGAGAGGTGACATGATTACTTTATATAAATATATTCAAGGCCCATAAACAAAGATGGCAGAAGCTCTGTTTATTCCAAGAAAATTGTTTGTGACAAGGGGTTACAATTTAAGGCTGGAGAAAAGATTTAATCTCCTGCAACGTAAATGTTTTTTGTTTTTTTTGCTGTAAGAGCAATACAATTGTGGAACTTATTACCTGAGGAGGTAGCGAATGCCAATACCTTAGATACATTTAAAAATAGTTTGGATACATTTCTGGCTAGAAACAGAATTCAGCTATATGATTGTTTGTTAAATGGGTCACCTTTTTAATGTGATTAATTTAAGCTCAACTGAAGCTTTTTTGTAATTATATTAGATTTGCATAGGTTGAACTTGATGGACTTTTTTTCAACTTCAATTACTATGTTACTATGATTATATATTAACAAAAATGTCCAGATCAGATTCAGGTAAGGTTTCAATATGCACTCTGTATGCTATTTTCTCCAGCAAATAGTTTTTTTTTTTGTTATGGCAAAGTTGTTTGACCCTTAAGTTTATTATATACCAGTGGTAGCTAATTCGCAGCCCTCTGCATTAGTTTTTGTTGCCCCTTGAGAAAAGTTGAACTAAAAATGGTTGCTTTAGGGATTTATAGGAAAGGGTCAAACAACTTTGCCATAACTTAAAAAAAAGCTCTTTGAGGGAGAACATAGTATACATAGTGCATCTTTAAACCTTACCTAAATCTGAATCTGGACATTTTTGGAAATATATTATCATATTAACATAGTAGATGAGGTTGAAATAAAGACAGAAGTCCATAGAGTTCAAACTATACAAATCTAATATAATTACAAAAAAAGCTCTAGTTGAGCTTAAAGTTGATGGTAAATCAAAGCATTTAAG
The DNA here is from genome assembly GCF_027579735.1 of Bombina bombina. Lineage (NCBI taxonomy): Eukaryota > Metazoa > Chordata > Amphibia > Anura > Bombinatoridae > Bombina > Bombina bombina. The sequence goes on from NC_069504.1 coordinate 2,076,380, forward strand.
AAACGCTAGGATTTACAATCCCTAAAAATCAAGGGGAGTTTCATTCATAAACCGTGTAAAAAAGGGTGCTAAACTTACCCTTTCTGTGCAGTTGTACAGCACTAAATTCAACGGCTCCGGCCACCCATGGCACAAGATCTTCTACCAATGAGGTACCGCTTGCATCACTTTAAATGAATCACAGTAAAGAGGTGACCCATGTAACACAAGCAACCATATCCCTTAATTCCGTTTCTAGCCAGAAATGTATCCAAACCATTTTTAAATCTATCTTAGATATAGGCATTCACTACCTCCTCAGTTCTTTAATTTTATTGCTCCAGCAAAAAAACTTGCAGGAAATTAAATCTCTGTTCCTCCAGTCTTAAATTGTGTCCTGTTGTCCCAAATAATTTTCTTGGAATAAACATAGCTTCTGCCATCTCTGTATTTGGGCCTGAATATATTTATATAGATTAATCATGTCACCTCAAGTGCATTTTTCCTAGATTAAATTCCCCATTCCTTTTATTAGCTTTGTAGCCCTTCTCTGAACTGACCAATCTCTGCAATGTCTTTTTTTGAGATTGGTCCCCAGAACTGCACTCCATACTCAAGGTATTTGTGTGTTTAATACCTATAAATGTATATGTGGCCCTTAAGGCTTCTAAATGATTAATCTATGGCCCCCATGTGTTAGGAAGTCGGCCATCACTGTTATACACTATCTGATTTTCTTGTAAGTTACAATTCATAAATATATTGAAGACATAAGAGCAGTCCTAATAAGCACTACTGTCCCACTAAACCACATTCTAACTCGGCATGCTTATGTATATGAGAATGACCTGGTTCTTCTAAAGTCACACAGACATTTTCACAGACTGTACTACTAAGACACAGTGTCCTTGCAAACCAGGTTCATGTCACACACAACCTCTTATACGCACAGCAAAATCGTATACATTCTACTATTGTTTGAAGTACTGTGGGTATGGGTTTTATATTAGAAGAGATTAGCAAGTAGACACAGTACAATATTGCTTAGCAGAGGGAAGAATTAATCCACAAATTATATTTTTAGACAAAGCTGTAATCATCACATACAGTTTAGAGTAACCAGAGTTAGGGATAACATGAACATTGATATCACACAATATCAGATATGTTTGTGAGTTACAACTCACTAATATATCACAGACAATAGAGCAGCACCAATAAGCACTAATGTCCCATTAAATCATGTTGTAACTCAACATCCTGATGTATATGAGAATGACCTGGTTCATACAAAGTCCCACAGAAGTTTTCACAGACTGTACTTATAAGTCACAGTGTCCTTGCAAACCAGGTTCCTGTCACACACAACCTCTCATACACTTAACATGTGGGGGCCGATTTATCAAATGTTGGGCTGACATGGTTCGCTCTAGCAAATCATGTCCCCCTAACATCACTAAATGCAGACAGCATATGCTGTCAGAATTTATCATTGCACAAGAATTTCAAAAGAAATGCTTGTGCAATGCCAACCCCTGCACATTTGCGGCCAATCGACCACTAGCAGGGGGTGTCAAGCATCCTGATCGTATCTGATCGACATGATTGCAGTCCGCTGAGTTAAAGGGACAGTCTACACCAGAATTTTTATTGTTTAAAAAGATAGATAATCCCTTTATTACCCATTCCCTAGTTTTGCACAACCAACACAGTTATATAAACACACTTTTTACCCCTGTGATTACCTTGTATCTAAGCCTCTGCAAACTGCCCCCTTAATTCAGTTCTTTTGACAAATATCCATTTTAGCCAATCAGAGCTTTCTCACCTGAACTCCACGTGCGTGAGCACAGTGTTATCTATATGACACACATGAACTAACACCCTTTAGTGGTGAAAACTGTCAAAATGCCCTAAGAGAAGAGGAGGCCAAGGGCTTAGAAATTAGCATATGAACCTCCTAGGTTTAGCTTTCAACTAAGAATACCAAGAAAACAAAGCAAAATTGGTGATAAAAGTAAATTGGAAAATTGTTTAAAATTACATTCTCTATCTGAATCATGAAAGTTTATTTTGGACTAGACTGTCCCTTTAAGAAGCAGCGGTCTTAAGACTGCTGCTTCTTAAATCCTGTTTCCAGTGAGCCAGAAGGCTCGCGCAGAATAAGCAGCGTCCATTGCTTAATAAATGTTCCCCGTGGGCTCATCTTAAAGTTTCTACCTTAAAGGGACATTAAACACTGGATTACAAGTGGAGCGCTAATTTAACATGTGCCCGTTAACGGGTAAATTTGCCATTTAAGGGCAGATGTTAAATAATCAGCCATTACGAGTGCTCACTCGCGAGCTCACGGTAGCACTTTGGACTCGTTAATTAAAAAAATATCCCCCCATTGTCCCCCAAAATAAAGACTATAGTTCCTTTTACAAATAAAATGAGTGAGCATCTTTTTTTTTTTTTAAATATAACTGCACAAAGCAGTTATAAAGGGTTAAAGTGAGCAGATGTGGAATGTTAGGGAAAAAAAACGTGCTGAAAAGTGCTTTTACATTGCAGTTTTTTGGGGACTGTGTTATTACTTGAAATATATATACTTATATATATATATATATATATATATATATATATATGTTTTAATATAAAACACAAATATATATGTACAGTATATATTCTTAAACATATATATTGTTAATATACTGCCTACTGCTGTGTGATTTACTCCATTCGCTACCCTAGGTTCTGTGTCATGTCATTAAGCATCAGAACGAGGCTCCCTTTGGAGCCTATGGAAGCGCACTATCGTGAGCCGAAATCCAACCGCCGCTCACTTCACCTCCATTCTGATGCCCGCTGCTCTCCACCATACGTGACGTAGAGACTCGGCACCTCCCCTTGACTGGCCTCTCTCACTATCGTGAGCACAAAGCTTCCGTGCAATGTGCTGGTACTACGAGTGGATTGTAAATATCGTGCTCGTGAATTTTGCGCTCTAATTGTAATCTGGCCCTAAATACATTTGCTAACCACAGTATTGAGGTTATTCCCCATTTCCCTCTAGTTTTAAATACCGCTATATTGAAATCTATCTTTCAATACAGTGCTGATGTATTTGCACATGTGCAGTAACTCTCTTTCAGATACCTGCAGTATACACGAGGTTACAATTGATTAATATATCACAAACAAAAGAGCAGTTCCCATAAGCATTACTGTCCAATTAAACCATTTTGTAACTCAACATCTTGATGTACAGTATATGAAAATGACCTTGTTCATTCAAATTCACACAGACGTTTTCACAGACTGTACTTCTAAGTCACAATGTGCTTGCAAACCGGCTACCTGTCGAACAAAATCTCTTACACACAACATGTGGATTTTTCTTAATGTAAATAATGTATTATTATGTGTATGTATATATATATTTACAGACAAATATACACATATAAATACATTAATATATATGTACAGTATACATATTTTTCATGTCGGTATGCACATATTACAGTATGCAATAATTTTTGTGCATGTTACAGTATGCGATTGGGTATGCGCATGTAACAAAAAAACATGTTAAAGAACATTGGAATATGAAATATTCATATTTTCATGCTGGGTTAGCACTATTTTGAATATGTCATGTTGTTTGCGTGAGAGTGTGTGTGCTAGGTTTGTTTAAAAAAAAATTCTCTATTGACTTCTATGGGGGATGCGAAAACGTGATCGCGATTTTTGAATTTCAACATTAAACGTGATTTTGGTTTACCGCTAGTGCAAAATAAAGATTTTTTTAACTTGTAATATGAGCGCAACCCAACTATCGCAAAAAGCTTATCTCTAGCGGATTTTTTGCGATTTTGAAAAAAAATAATACTGCACCACTTGTAATCTAGCCCTTTATTAATTACCACTTTTAACACTCATTAATATATTTGTGCCATTTTCTTATACTCCCACCCCATGCTGGATGTATATGTGAAGATGTTTATTGTAAAACACTAAGAACTAATAGCTAAATCCCTTGTTCTGAAATAAAGATTCCCATCAAATAGAAATAAAAAATGAATACTACAACTCTTACATTACCATCGGCTAATAAGTTCACCTCTGTATTCCAAAAGGAATTCTCCCTTTCCAAATGTTTCCTGCTGAATACTTAACACCCTATTTAACTGAAATTATAAAATGTGTTAATGGGGCAGTCTAG
>NC_069504.1:2085565-2108863 GCF_027579735.1 Bombina bombina
AATTAATCCTCAAAAATACAACTTGCCTAATAATTCTGCACTCCCTGTAAATACAGGATGGGTATAGGGTGTGAGTGCCCCTTGTGGGAGCAATTGTGACTCTATAAGCCAAGTGGGCATAAAGGACTTAATAGTTAATAAGAGCTGTTCTTATATTCTGTAATAAGATGTATTCTATTCACGTTTCTAATCTGATTGTGTCCCTGTGTGATTTTGTTAACTAGACTGCCCAACATTAGATTGTCTGAGTAACATTCTTTGTTAGAGGTTTGATGTATTGTTCATTTGTTTGCTTTACTGTTTACCTGTGAATAGACAATTGTTAGAGGTTTGGTGTATTGTTCATATGTTTGCTTTACTGTTTTTACCTGTGAGTAGACAATTGTTAGAGGTTTGATGTACTGTTCATATGTTTGCTTTACTGTTTTACCTGTGAATAGACAATTGTTAGAGGTCTGATGTACTGTTCATATGTTTGCTTTGCTGTTTTTACCTATGAATAGACAATTGTTAGAGGTTTGGTGTATTGTTCATATGTTTGCTTTACTGTTTTACCTATGAATAGACAATTGTTAGAGGTTTGGTGTATTGTTCATATGTTTGCTTTACTGTTTTTACCTGTGAGTAGACAATTGTTAGAGGTTTGATGTACTGTTCATATGTTTGCTTTACTGTTTTTACCTGTGAGTAGACAATTGTTAGAGGTTTGATGTATTGTTCATATGTTTGCTTTACTGTTTTACCTGTGAGTAGACAATTGTTAGAGGTTTGATGTATTGTTCATATGTTTGCTTTACTGTTTTACCTGTGAATAGACAATTGTTAGAGGTTTGCTGTATTGTTCATATGTTTGCTTTACTGTTTTTACCTGTGAGTAGACAATTGTTAGAGGTTTGATGTACTGTTCATATGTTTGCTTTACTGTTTTACCTGTGAATAGACAATTGTTAGAGGTTTGATGTATTGTTCATATGTTTGCTTTACTGTTTTACCTGTGAATAGACAATTGTTAGAGGTTTGGTGTATTGTTCATATGTTTGCTTTACTATTTTACCTGTGAGTAGACAATTGTTAGAGGTTTGATGTATTGTTCATATGTTTGCTTTACTGTTTACCTGTGAATAGACAATTGTTAGAGGTTTTATGTATTGCTCATATGTTTGCTTTACTGTTTTTACCTGTGAGTAGACAATTGTTAGAGGTTTGATGTATTGTTCATATGTTTGCTGTACTGTTTAACCTGTGAATAGACAATTGTTAGAGGTTTGATGTATTGTTCATATGTTTGCTTTACTGTTTACCTGTGAATAGACAATTGTTAGAGGTTTGCTGTATTGTTCATATGTTTGCTTTACTGTTTTTACCTGTGAGTAGACAATTGTTAGAGGTTTGCTGTATTGTTCATATGTTTGCTTTACTGTTTTTACCTGTGAGTAGACAATTGTTAGAGGTTTGATGTATTGTTAATATGTTTGCTGTACTGTTTTACCTGTGAATAGACAATTGTTAGAGGTTTGCTGTATTGTTCATATGTTTGCTTTACTGTTTTACCTGTGAATAGACAATTGTTAGAGGTTTGCTGTATTGTTCATATGTTTGCTTTACTGTTTTACCTGTGAATAGACGATTGTTAGAGGTTTGATGTACTGTTCATATGTTTGCTTTACTGTTTTACCTGTGAATAGACAATTGTTAGAGGTTTGATGTACTGTTCATATGTTTGCTTTACTGTTTTACCTGTGAATAGACAATTGTTAGAGGTTTGCTGTATTGTTCATATGTTTGCTTTACTGTTTTTACCTGTGAGTAGACAATTGTTAGAGGTTTGATGTACTGTTCATATGTTTGCTTTACTGTTTTACCTGTGAATAGACAATTGTTAGAGGTTTGATGTATTGTTCATATGTTTGCTGTACTGTTTTACCTGTGAATAGACAATTGTTAGAGGTTTGCTGTATTGTTCATATGTTTGCTTTACTGTTTACCTGTGAGTAGACAATTGTTAGAGGTTTGCTGTATTGTTCATATGTTTGCTTTACTGTTTTTACCTGTGAGTAGACAATTGTTAGAGGTTTGATGTACTGTTCATATGTTTGCTTTACTGTTTTTACCTGTGAATAGACAATTGTTAGAGGTTTGATGTATTGTTTATATGTTTGCTTTACTGTTTACCTGTGAGTAGACAATTGTTAGAGGTTTGATGTATTGCTCATATGTTTGCTTTACTGTTTTTACCTGTGAGTAGACAATTGTTAGAGGTTTGATGTACTGTTCATATGTTTGCTTTACTGTTTTTACCTGTGAATAGACAATTGTTAGAGGTTTGATGTATTGTTTATATGTTTGCTTTACTGTTTACCTGTGAGTAGACAATTGTTAGAGGTTTGATGTATTGTTCATATGTTTGCTTTACTGTTTACCTGTGAATAGACAATTGTTAGAGGTTTGATGTATTGTTCATATGTTTGCTTTACTGTTTTACCTGTGAATAGACAATTGTTAGAGGTTTGCTGTATTGTTCCTATGTTTGCTTTACTGTTTACCTGTGAATAGACAATTGTTAGAGGTTTGCTGTATTGTTCATATGTTTGCTGTACTGTTTTACCTGTGAATAGACAATTGTTAGAGGTTTGCTGTATTGTTCATATGTTTGCTTTACTGTTTTACCTGTGAATAGACAATTGTTAGAGGTTTGATGTATTGTTCATATGTTTGCTTTACTGTTTAACCTGTGAATAGACAATTGTTAGAGGTTTGATGTATTGTTCATATGTTTGCTTTACTGTTTTACCTGTGAATAGACAATTGTTAGAGGTTTGCTGTATTGTTCATATGTTTGCTTTACTGTTTAACCTGTGAATAGACAATTGTTAGAGGTTTGATGTATTGTTCATATGTTTGCTTTACTGTTTTACCTGTGAATAGACAATTGTTAGAGGTTTGCTGTATTGTTCATATGTTTGCTTTACTGTTTACCTGTGAATAGACAATTGTTAGAGGTTTGGTGTATTGTTTATATGTTTGCTTTACTGTTTACCTGTGAATAGACAATTGTTAGAGGTTTGCTGTATTGTTCATATGTTTGCTTTACTGTTTACCTGTGAATAGACAATTGTTAGAGGTTTGGTGTATTGTTTATATGTTTGCTTTACTGTTTACCTGTGAGTAGACAATTGTTAGAGGTTTGCTGTATTGTTCATATGTTTGCTTTACTGTTTTACCTGTGAGTAGACAATTGTTAGAGGTTTGATGTATTGTTCATATGTTTGCTTTACTGTTTTACCTGTGAATAGACAATTGTTAGAGGTTTGCTGTATTGTTCATATGTTTGCTTTACTGTTTACCTGTGAATAGACAATTGTTAGAGGTTTGCTGTATTGTTCATATGTTTGCTTTACTGTTTACCTGTGAATAGACAATTGTTAGAGGTTTGCTGTATTGTTCATATGTTTGCTTTACTGTTTACCTGTGAATAGACAATTGTTAGAGGTTTGATGTATTGTTTATATGTTTGCTTTATTGTTTTACCTGTGAGTAGACAATTGTTAGAGGTTTGATGTATTGTTCATATGTTTGCTTTACTGTTTACCTGTGAATAGACAATTGTTAGAGGTTTGCTGTGTTGTTCATATGTTTGCTGTACTGTTTTACCTGTGAATAGACAATTGTTAGAGGTTTGATGTATTGTTCATATGTTTGCTTTACTGTTTTACCTGTGAATAGACAATTGTTAGAGGTTTGATGTATTGTTCATATGTTTGCTTTACTGTTTTACCTGTGAGTAGACAATTGTTAGAGGTTTGCTGTATTGTTCATATGTTTGCTGTACTGTTTTACCTGTGAATAGACAATTGTTAGAGGTGTGATGTATTGTTCATATGTTTGCTTTACTGTTTTACATGTGAATAGACAATTGTTAGAGGTTTGATGTATTGTTCATATGTTTGCTTTACTGTTTTACCTGTGAGTAGACAATTGTTAGAGGTTTGCTGTATTGTTCATATGTTTGCTTTACTGTTTTACCTGTGAATAGACAATTGTTAGAGGTTTGATGTATTGTTCATATGTTTGCTTTACTGTTTACCTGTGAATAGACAATTGTTAGAGGTTTGCTGTATTGTTCATATGTTTGCTTTACTGTTTACCTGTGAATAGACAATTGTTAGAGGTTTGATGTATTGTTCATATGTTTGCTTTATTGTTTTACCTGTGAGTAGACAATTGTTAGAGGTTTGATGTACTGTTCATATGTTTGCTTTACTGTTTACCTGTGAATAGACAATTGTTAGAGGTTTGATGTATTGTTCATATGTTTGTTTTACTGTTTTACCTGTGAATAGACAATTGTTAGAGGTGTGATGTATTGTTTATATGTTTGCTTTACTGTTTACCTGTGAGTAGACAATTGTTAGAGGTTTGATGTATTGTTCATATGTTTGCTTTACTGTTTACCTGTGAATAGACAATTGTTAGAGGTTTGATGTATTGTTTATATGTTTGCTGTACTGTTTTACCTGTGAATAGACAATTGTTAGAGGTTTGCTGTATTGTTCATATGTTTGCTTTACTGTTTTACCTGTGAATAGACAATTGTTAGAGGTTTGCTGTATTGTTCATATGTTTGCTTTACTGTTTTACCTGTGAGTAGACAATTGTTAGAGGTTTGCTGTATTGTTCATATGTTTGCTTTACTGTTTTACCTGTGAATAGACAATTGTTAGAGGTTTGATGTATTGTTCATATGTTTGCTTTACTGTTTACCTGTGAATAGACAATTGTTAGAGGTTTGCTGTATTGTTCATATGTTTGCTGTACTGTTTTACCTGTGAATAGACAATTGTTAGAGGTGTGATGTATTGTTCATATGTTTGCTTTACTGTTTTACATGTGAATAGACAATTGTTAGAGGTTTGATGTATTGTTCATATGTTTGCTTTACTGTTTTACCTGTGAGTAGACAATTGTTAGAGGTTTGCTGTATTGTTCATATGTTTGCTTTACTGTTTTACCTGTGAATAGACAATTGTTAGAGGTTTGATGTATTGTTCATATGTTTGCTTTACTGTTTACCTGTGAATAGACAATTGTTAGAGGTTTGCTGTATTGTTCATATGTTTGCTTTACTGTTTACCTGTGAATAGACAATTGTTAGAGGTTTGATGTATTGTTCATATGTTTGCTTTATTGTTTTACCTGTGAGTAGACAATTGTTAGAGGTTTGATGTACTGTTCATATGTTTGCTTTACTGTTTACCTGTGAATAGACAATTGTTAGAGGTTTGATGTATTGTTCATATGTTTGTTTTACTGTTTTACCTGTGAATAGACAATTGTTAGAGGTGTGGTGTATTGTTCATATGTTTGCTTTACTGTTTACCTGTGAATAGACAATTGTTAGAGGTTTGCTGTATTGTTCATATGTTTGCTTTACTGTTTACCTGTGAGTAGACAATTGTTAGAGGTTTGATGTATTGTTCATATGTTTGCTTTACTGTTTTACCTGTGAATAGACAATTGTTAGAGGTATGATGTATTGTTCATATGTTTGCTTTACTGTTTTACCTGTGAATAGACAATTGTTAGAGGTTTGATGTATTGTTCATATGTTTGCTTTACTGTTTTACCTGTGAATAGACAATTGTTAGAGGTTTGGTGTATTGTTCATATGTTTGCTTTACTGTTTTACCTGTGAATAGACAATTGTTAGAGGTTTGATGTATTGTTCATATGTTTGCTTTACTGTTTTACCTGTGAATAGACAATTGTTAGAGGTTTGCTGTATTGTTCATATGTTTGCTCTACTGTTTTACCTGTGAATAGACAATTGTTAGAGGTTTGATGTATTGTTCATTTGTTTGCTTTACTGTTTTACCTGTGAATAGACAATTGTTAGAGGTTTGCTGTATTGTTCATATGTTTGCTTTACTGTTTACCTGTGAATAGACAATTGTTAGAGGTTTGCTGTATTGTTCATATGTTTGCTGTACTGTTTAACCTGTGAATAGACAATTGTTAGAGGTTTGATGTACTGTTCATATGTTTGCTTTACTGTTTACCTGTGAATAGACAATTGTTAGAGGTTTGATGTATTGTTCATATGTTTGCTTTACTGTTTTACCTGTGAATAGACAATTGTTAGAGGTTTGATGTATTGTTCATATGTTTGCTTTACTGTTTTACCTATGAATAGACAATTGTTAGAGGTTTGATGTATTGTTCATATGTTTGCTTTACTGTTTACCTGTGAATAGACAATTGTTAGAGGTTTGGTGTATTGTTCATATGTTTGCTTTACTGTTTACCTGTGAATAGACAATTGTTAGAGGTTTGATGTATTGTTCATATGTTTGCTTTACTGTTTACCTGTGAATAGACAATTGTTAGAGGTTTGATGTATTGTTCATATGTTTGCTTTACTGTTTACCTGTGGATAGACAATTGTTAGAGGTTTGGTGTATTGTTCATATGTTTGCTTTACTGTTTTACCTGTGAATAGACAATTGTTAGAGGTTTGATGTATTGTTCATATGTTTGCTTTACTGTTTTACCTGTGAGTAGACAATTGTTAGAGGTTTGCTGTATTGTTCATATGTTTGCTTTACTGTTTTACCTGTGAATAGACAATTGTTAGAGGTATGATGTATTGTTCATATGTTTGCTTTACTGTTTTACCTGTGAATAGACAATTGTTAGAGGTTTGCTGTATTGTTCATATGTTTGCTTTACTGTTTTACCTGTGAATAGACAATTGTTAGAGGTTTGATGTATTGTTCATATGTTTGCTTTACTGTTTTACCTGTGAATAGACAATTGTTAGAGGTTTGATGTATTGTTCATATGTTTGCTTTACTGTTTAACCAATGCCCTCTGTAACCTGAAGCTCTGTGACTCTGGAATGCCAGGGTGTATAAATCTGTGTGCTGCTTTTAAATATAGTGTTCATTTTGTGTTCAGACCCCTGAGTGTTGCCTCAGTTCAGTTCACCTCTGTATCTTTAGACTGTGGTCAAAGGGGGATACCAAGTGTTCTGATGGAGGTACTCATTTGGGGTACCAGGCAGTCTGTCACACTGATCACCCAGTGTGTACCAACTACTAGCCGCCCACTGATCATCTAGTGTGTACGAACTACTAGCCAGTCACTGATCACCCAGTGTGTACCAACTACTAACTGGCCTCTGATCACCTAGTGTGTACCAACTACGAGTCAGCCACTGATCACCTAGTGTGTACCAACTACTAGCCAGTCACTGATCACCCAGTGTGTTCCAACTACTAGCCAGTCACTGATCACCCAGTGTGTACCAACTACTAGCCAGTCACTGATCACCCAGTGTGTACCAACTACTAGCCAGTCACTGATCACCCAGTGTGTTCCAACTACTATCAAAAGATTTCCAGCCTCCAAAACTCTAAGGTGCTGTCTTCCCCTGTGAATTGTTGTTCCAACTACTAGCCAGCCACTGATCACCTAGTGTGTACCAACTACCAGCCGGTCACTGATCACCCAGTGTGTACCAACTACTAGCCGGTCACTGATCACCTAGTGTGTACTAACTACCAGCCGGTCACTAATCACCCAGTGTGTACCAACTACTAGCCGGTCACTGATCACCCAGTGTGTACCAACTACCAGCCGGTCACTGATCACCCAGTGTGTATCAACTACTAGCCAGTCACTGATCACCTAGTGCAGTGATAGCAAACCTTGGCACCCTAGATGTTTGAGAACTGCTTTCCCATGAGGCTTAGGCCCTCTGCAGTCCAACCGAGCATCATGGGAAATGTAGTTCTGAAACATCTGGAGTGCCAAGGTTCTCCATCACTGACCTAGTGTGTACCAACTACAAGCAAGTCACTGATCACCTAGTGTGTACCAACTACTAGCCGGCCACTGATCACCCATTGGGTACAAACTATTAGCAGGTCAATGATCACCAAGTGTGTACCAACTAGTAACCCATCACTGATCACCCAGTGTAACTACTAGCCAGTCACTGATCACCCAGTGTGTACCAACTAATAGCTAGTTCCTGATCACCCAGTGTATACCAACTACTAGCTGGTCACTGATCACACAGTGTGTACCAACTACTAGCAAGTCACTGATCACCCTGTGTGTACCACCTACTAGCTGTCACTGATCACACAGTGTGTACCAACTACTAGCAAGTCACTGATCACCCAGTGTGTACCACCTACTAACCAGCCCCTGATAACCTAGTGTGTACCAACTACTAGCAAGTCACTGATCACACAGTGTGTACCATCTACTAGCCGGTCACTGATCACACAGTGTGTACCACCTACTAGCTAGCCACTGATCACCTAGTGTGTACCAACTACTAGCCAGTCACTGATCACCTAGTGTGTACAAACTACTAACTGGCCTCTGATCACCCAGTGTGTACCACCTACTAGCCAGCCACTGATCACCTAGTGTGTTCCAACTACTAGCCAGTCACTAATCACCGTGTGTACCAACTACTAGCCAGTCACTGATCACCCAGTGTGTACCAACTACTAACCAATCACTGATCACCCAGTGTGTACCAACTACTAACCAATCACTGATCAACCAGTGTGTACCAACTACTAGACAGCCACTAATCACCTAGTGTGTGCCAACTACTAGCCAGTCACTGATCACCCAGTGTGTACCAACTACTAGGCAATCACTGATCACCCAGTGTGTACCAACTACTACCCAGCCACTGATCACCCAGTGTGTACCAACTACTAGCCAGCCACTGATCACCTAGTGTGTACCAACTACTACACAGCCACTGATCACCTAGTGTGTACCAACTACTAGCCAGCCACTGATCACGTAGTATGTACCAACTACTACCCAGCCAATGATCATCCAGTGTGTACCAACTACTACACAGCCACTGATCACCTAGTGTGTACCAACTACTAGCCAGCCACTGATCACGTAGTATGTACCAACTACTACCCAGCCACTGATCACCTAGTGTGTACCAGCTACTACCCAGCCAATAATCATCTAGTGTGTACCAACAACTAGTCAGTCACTTATCACCCAGTGTGTACCAACTACTACCCAGCCACTAATAGCCTCGTGTGCACCAATTACTAGCCAGTCACTGATCACCCAGTGTGTACCAACTACTAACCAGTTACTGAGCCCCTAGTGTACCAACTACTAACAAATCACTGATCACCCAGTGTGTACCATCTGCTCGCCAGTCATTGATCGCCCAGTGTGTAACATCTGCTCTTTAGTCACTGATCACCCAGTGATGACTTTCTCCACAGCTCTCTGTATTCTCACCATGAGATTCCTATCTCAGAGAGAAACATCCATTGGGTCAGTGAAAGTTTAAGCAAACACCGGCATTCCCCAAGGCCAGTGACCTTACACATGAACCTGAACCAACATCCACAGTGACCCCATGATTGTTCATTCCTCACTGATGTCAACAATAACAAATGCAGGTTATGTTTAAAATCTGTGTGGTCAGCGATTAACCAGAGAACTGCTGCTAGGCTAAAGAAGAAGTCATAGGAACAAGTGAGTGGAGGGACTGTTGCTAATTTCTAGGAACTAATTAGATACATCTAGTGCTTGTGCCTAATGCCAAAGACCTGTGTACACATAACAGAAGACACATAGACAAGATCTATAGTGGTACCAGGTGTGTGAAATTAGTAATGTAAAAAAAAAAAAAACGTTATTAGCATGACATTATTATTACATGTGATGCTAAAGTAATATGTTACAATAAAACAGATCAATAACAATTTATAAAGTAGGAGTATAGTGGGTAAATATGATAGTTCATTTAATCTGATTGGGGGTTCTGGTCATGTGACAGTCTGCTGCATATTTTGCTACTACCCTTGTAGCTTTGTTGTTTTCTCCTAAGAGTACCCATAGTCTTTCTTGTTCCGACATCTGTGGGAAGTCTGTTATTTCTTTCATTATTTTTGGGAAGTATTTATCCCTTAAGGGTTTGTATCTTGTACAGTACAAGAGGACGTGCGCTTCAGTCTCTATGTCCCCACTGTCACACTGTGCACATTGTCTGGCTGCCCTGGGTCTCCATTTTGTCTGATATCTGCCAGTCTCTATTTCCGCTGGTGGTCAGAGCAGTGATGTACAGTCACTAGAGGCAGGTGAGGCAGGGCTTCACCTCTCATATGGGCAAAAATATATATTTTTTATTGACTTTAAAAAAATAAAATTAAAAAAAAATATTGCAATTTTCTCCAACATTGGTGTGTCCGGTCCACGGCGTCATCCTTACTTGTGGGATATTCTCTTCCCCAACAGGAAATGGCAAAGAGTCCCAGCAAAGCTGGTCACATGATCCCTCCTAGGCTCCGCCCACCCCAGTCATTCTCTTTGCTGTTGCACAGGCAACATCTCCACGGAGATGGTTAAGCGTTTTTTGGTGTTTAAATGTAGTTTTATTCTTCTATCAAGTGTTTGTTATTTTAAAATAGTGCTGGTATGTACTATTTACTCTGAAACAGAAAAGGATGAAGATTTCTGTTTGTAAGAGGAAGATGATTTTAGCAGACAGTAACTGAAATCAATTGCTGTTTCCACACAGGACTGTTGAGATGAAGTAACTTCAGTTGGGGGAAACAGTTAGCAGTCTTTTCTGCTTAAGGTATGACTAGCCATATTTCTAACAAGACCATGTAATGCTGGAAGGCTGTCATTTCCCCTCATGGGGACCAGTAAGCCATTTTCTTAATTAAACATAAAAGAATAAAGGGCTTCAAAAAGGGCTTAAAAACTGGTAGACATTTTTCTGGGCTAAAACAATTGCTTTACTAGGCATATTATGCAGATTCTAACTAATTATTGGTATTATAATCTTGGGGAACGTTTAGAAAAACGGCAGGCACTGTGTTGGACACCTTTTTCAGATGGGGGCCTTTCTAGTTATAGACAGAGCCTCATTCTGGGACTGTATAGGGGTTAAATGTAAAAACGGCTCCGGTTCCGTTAATTTAAGGGTTAAAGCTCTGAAATTTGGTGTGCAATATTTTTAAGGCTTTAAGTTACTGTGGTGAAATTTTGGTGAATTTTGAACAATTCCTTCATACTTTTTCACATATTCAGTAATAAAGTGTTTTCAGTTTGAAATTTAAAGTGACAGTAACGGTTTTATTTTAAAACGTTTTTTGTGCTTTGTTGACAAGTTTAAGCCTGTTTAACATGTCTGTACCATCAGATAAGCTATGTTCTATATGTATGAAAGCCAATCTGTCTCCCCATTTAAATTTATGTGATAATTGTGCCATAGTGTCCAAACAAAGTAAGGACAGTAATGCAACAGATAATGATATTGCCCAAGATGATTCCTCAAATGAGGGGAGTAAACATGATACTACATCATCCCCTACTGTGTCTACACCAGTTATGCCCACACAGGAGGCCCCTAGTACATCTAGTGCGCCAATACTTATTACCATGCAACAATTAACGGCTGTAATGGATAACTCCATTGCAAATCTTTTATCCAAAATGCCTACTTATCAGAGAGAGCGCGATTGCTCTGTTTTAAACACTGAAGAGCAGGAGGACGCTGATGATAACTGTTCTGACATACCCTCACACCAATCTCAAGGGGCCATGAGGGAGGTTTTGTCTGATGGAGAAATTTCAGATTCAGGAAAAATTTCTCATCAAGCTGAACCTGATGTTGTGACATTTAAATTTAAATTAGAACATCTCCGCGCACTGCTTAAGGAGGTGTTATCTACTCTGGATGATTGTGACAATTTGGTCATTCCAGAGAAATTATGTAAGATGGACAAGTTCCTAGAGGTTCCGGTGCCCCCCGACGCTTTTCCTATACCCAAGCGGGTGGCGGACATAGTAAATAAAGAGTGGGAAAGGCCCGGCATACCTTTTGTTCCCCCCCCCCCTATATTTAAGAAATTATTTCCTATAGTCGACCCCAGAAAGGACTTATGGCAGACAGTCCCCAAGGTCGAGGGGGCGGTTTCTACTCTAAACAAACGCACTACTATTCCTATCGAAGATAGTTGTGCTTTCAAAGATCCTATGGATAAGAAATTAGAGGGTTTGCTTAAAAAGATTTTTGTACAGCAAGGTTACCTCCTACAACCAATTTCATGCATTGTTCCTGTCACTACGGCAGCGTGTTTCTGGTTCGAGGAACTAGAAAAATCGCTCAGTAAAGAATCTTCGTATGAGGAGGTTATGGACAGAGTTCAAGCACTTAAATTGGCTAACTCTTTTGTTTTAGATGCCGCTTTGCAATTAGCTAGATTAGCGGCGAAAAATTCAGGGTTTGCTGTCGTGGCGCGCAGAGTGCTTAGGCTAAAGTCTTGGTCAGCGGATGTGTCTTCCAAGACAAAATTGCTTAACATTCCTTTCAAAGGTAAAACATTATTTGGACCTGATTTGAAAGAGATTATTTCAGACATCACTGGGGGAAAGAGCCACGCCCTCCCACAGGATAGGTCTTTTAAGGCTAATAATAAGCCTAATTTTCGTCCCTTTCGCAGAAACGGACCAGTCTCTAATTCTGTATCCTCTAAGCAAGAGGGTAATACTTCACAACCCAAACCAGCCTGGAAACCAATGCAAGGCTGGAACAAGGGTAAGCAGGCCAAGAAGCCTACCACTGCTACCAAAACAGCATGAAGGGATAGCCCCCGATCCGGGACCGGATCTAGTGGGGGGCAGACTTTCTCTCTTTGCTCAGGCTTGGGCAAGAGATGTTCAGGATCCTTGGGCGCTAGAAATAGTTTCTCAAGGTTATCTCCTGGAATTCAAGGAACTACCCCCAAGGGGGAAGGTTCCACAGGTCTCAATTATCTTCAAACCAAATAAAGAGACAGGCATTCTTACATTGTGTAGAAGACCTGTTAAAGATGGGAGTGATACATCCAGTTCCAATAAGAGAACAAGGAATGGGATTTTATTCCAATCTGTTCATAGTTCCCAAAAAAGAGGGAACATTCAGACCAATTTTGGATCTAAAGATCCTAAACAAATTTCTCAGGGTACCATCGTTCAAAATGGAAACTATTCGAACGATCCTACCTACTATCCAGGAAAATCAATTTATGACTACCGTGGATTTAAAGGATGCGTACCTACATATTCCTATCCACAAGGAACATCATCAGTTCCTAAGGTTCGCTTTTCTAGACAAGCATTACCAGTTTGTGGCACTTCCATTTGGATTAGCCACTGCTCCAAGGATTTTCACAAAGGTACTAGGGTCCCTTCTAGCGGTTCTAAGACCAAGGGGCATTGCAGTAGTACCTTACTTGGACGACATCCTGATTCAAGCGTCGTCCCTGTCAAAAGCAAAGGCTCATACGGACATCGTCCTAGCCTTTCTCAGATCTCACGGATGGAAGGTGAACAAAGAAAAAAGTTCTCTGTCCCCGTCAACAAGAGTTCCCTTCTTGGGAACAATAATAGATTCCTTAGAAATGAGGATTTTTCTGACAGAGGTCAGAAAATCAAAACTTCTAAGCTCTTGTCAAGTACTTCATTCTGTTCCTCGTCCTTCCATAGCGCAGTGCATGGAAGTAATAGGATTGATGGTTGCAACAATGGACATAGTTCCTTTTGCACGAATTCATCTAAGACCATTACAACTGTGCATGCTCAGACAGTGGAATGGGGATTATACAGACTTGTCTCCGACGATTCAAGTAGATCAAAAGACCAGAGATTCACTCCGTTGGTGGCTGACCCTGGACAATCTGTCACAGGGAATGAGCTTCCGCAGACCAGAGTGGGTCATTGTCACGACCGACGCCAGCCTAGTGGGCTGGGGCGCGGTCTGGGAATCCCTGAAAGCTCAGGGTCTATGGTCTCGGGAAGAGTCTCTTCTCCCGATAAACATTCTGGAACTGAGAGCGATATTCAATGCTCTCAGAGCTTGGCCTCAACTAGCAAAGGCCAAATTCATAAGGTTTCAGTCAGACAACATGACGACCGTTGCATATATCAATCATCAGGGGGGAACAAGGACTTCCCTGGCGATGAAAGAAGTGACCAAGATAATTCAATGGGCGGAGGATCACTCCTGCCACTTGTCTGCGATCCACATCCCAGGAGTGGAAAATTGGGAAGCGGATTATCTGAGTCGTCAGACATTCCATCCGGGGGAGTGGGAACTCCATCCGGAAATCTTTGCCCAAATAACTCAATTATGGGGCATTCCAGACATCGATCTGATGGCGTCTCGTCAGAACTTCAAGGTTCCTTGCTACGGGTCCAGATCCAGGGATCCCAAGGCGACCCTAGTAGATGCACTAGTAGCACCTTGGACCTTCAACCTAGCTTATGTATTCCCACCGTTTCCTCTCATCCCCAGGCTGGTAGCCAGGATCAATCAGGAGAGGGCCTCGGTGATCTTGATAGCTCCTGCGTGGCCACGCAGGACTTGGTATGCAGACCTGGTCAATATGTCATCGGCTCCACCATGGAAGCTACCTTTGAGACAGGACCTTCTTGTTCAGGGTCCATTCGAACATCCGAATCTGGTTTCCCTCCAACTGACGGCTTGGAGATTGAACGCTTGATTTTATCAAAGCGTCGGTTTTCAGATTCTGTAATAGATACTCTGATTCAGGCTAGAAAGCCTGTAACTAGAAAAATTTACCATAAAATATGGAAAAAATATATCTGTTGGTGTGAATCTAAAGGATTCCCATGGAACAAGATAAAAATTCCTAAGATTCTTTCCTTTCTACAAGAAGGTTTGGAGAAAGGATTATCTGCAAGTTCTCTGAAGGGACAGATCTCTGCTTTATCTGTTTTACTTCACAAAAGACTGGCAGCTGTGCCAGATGTTCAAGCATTTGTTCAGGCTCTGGTTAGGATCAAGCCTGTTTACAGACCTTTGACTCCTCCCTGGAGTCTAAATCTAGTTCTTTCAGTTCTTCAAGGGGTTCCGTTTGAACCCTTACATTCCGTAGATATTAAGTTATTATCTTGGAAAGTTTTGTTTTTGGTTGCAATTTCTTCTGCTAGAAGAGTTTCAGAGTTATCTGCTCTGCAGTGTTCTCCGCCCTATCTGGTGTTCCATGCAGATAAGGTGGTTTTGCGTACTAAGCCTGGTTTTCTTCCGAAAGTTGTTTCCAACAAAAATATTAACCAGGAGATAGTTGTACCTTCTTTGTGTCCGAATCCAGTTTCAAAGAAGGAACGTTTGTTACACAATTTGGACGTAGTCCGTGCTCTAAAATTCTATTTAGAGGCTACTAAAGATTTCAGACAAACATCTTCCTTGTTTGTTGTTTATTCTGGTAAAAGGAGAGGTCAAAAAGCTACTTCTACCTCTCTTTCCTTTTGGCTTAAAAGCATTATCCGATTGGCTTATGAGACTGCCGGACGGCAGCCTCCTGAAAGAATCACAGCTCACTCCACTAGGGCTGTGGCTTCCACATGGGCCTTCAAGAACGAGGCTTCTGTTGACCAGATATGTAAGGCAGCGACTTGGTCTTCACTGCACACTTTTGCCAAATTTTACAATTTTGATACTTTTGCTTCTTCGGAGGCTATTTTTGGGAGAAAAGTTTTGCAAGCCGTGGTGCCTTCCATTTAGGTGACCTGATTTGCTCCCTCCCTTCATCCGTGTCCTAAAGCTTTGGTATTGGTTCCCACAAGTAAGGATGACGCCGTGGACCGGACACACCAATGTTGGAGAAAACAGAATTTATGCTTACCTGATAAATTACTTTCTCCAACGGTGTGTCCGGTCCACGGCCCGCCCTGGTTTTTTAATCAGGTCTGATGAATTATTTTCTCTAACTACAGTCACCACGGTATCATATGGTTTCTCCTATATATATTTCCTCCTGTCCGTCGGTCGAATGACTGGGGTGGGCGGAGCCTAGGAGGGATCATGTGACCAGCTTTGCTGGGACTCTTTGCCATTTCCTGTTGGGGAAGAGAATATCCCACAAGTAAGGATGACGCCGTGGACCGGACACACCGTTGGAGAAAGTAATTTATCAGGTAAGCATAAATTCTGTTTTTTTTTTCCAGCATTTTTTTTTCACAGCTACATGTTGTGCAATGGAGAGGTACAAGCAGGTCTGCCCACCATTACACAACATGCTGCACAACCTACTGGATGAAAGTTGTCATCGCATGGCCCATAAGTGCTTATTTGAGGCAGGCCTCTTTGGAGCTGACCCAATCCAGTGAGAGGTATCAGTCAGGGGAACTTAGGGTTGGGGCTGGATGTTAACCTTTTAAGGACATATGACGGAATTTTTCCGTCATAAAACAATTGAGCAAAATGAAAGCTATGTCCTTAAAGGGTTAAATCATATAAAACAAAACAAAAACGGAAAAAAACTACTTTCATTTATTTTGTTGCTGCCCTGTTTAGCTGTCAGCGTTGATTCAATAAAAAAGAGAGTTCTGTACTCCCCCTCCAAGTGCAGTGGAATGTTCCACTGTCACTTCCTTACAGAGCAGGAAGAGATGGAGACTTGCAGAGAGCAGTGTTTTAGCCACATTTTATTAAAGTAAGTTCTGCAACCATACGGCTAGATTTAGAGTTCTGCGTTAGCTGTCAAAAGCAGAGTTAAGAGGTCCTAACGCTGCTTTTGACCGCCCGCTGGTATTTAGAGTCAGGCAGGAAAGGGTCTACCGCTCACTTTCTTTCTGCGACTCAAGGCTACCGCAGATCCCCTTACGTCAATTGTGTATCCTATCTTTTCTATGGGATTTGCCTAACGCTGGTATTTCGAGTCTTGGAAGAAGTGAGTGGTAGACCCTCTACCGACAAGACTCAACTGCAAAAAAAAGTCAGTAGTTAAGAGCTTTCTGGGCTAACGCCAGAACATAAAGCTCTTAACTACAGTGCTATAAAGTACACTAACACCCATAAACTACCTATGTACCCCTAAACCGAGGCCCCCCCACATCGCAAACACTATAATAAAAAAAATGTAACCCCTAATCTGCCGCTACTACCTACTTATTAACCCCTAATCTGCCGACCGGACCTCGCCGCCACTATAATAAATGTATTAACCCCTAAACCGCCGCACTCCCGCCTCGCAAACCATATAATAAATTTTATTAACCCCTAATCTGCCTCCCCCAGCCGTCGCCGCCACCTACCTACACTTATTAAAACCTAATCTGCCGCCCCCAACGTCGCTGCTACTATAATAAAGTTATTAACCCCTAAACCTAAGTCTAACCCTAACAACCCCCTAACTTAAATATAATTTAAATTAATCTAAATAAATTTACTATAATTAAATAAATGATTCCTATTTAAAACTAAATACTTACCTATAAAATAAACCCTAATATAGCTACAATATAACTAATAGTTACATTGTAGCTATTTTAGGATTTATATTTATTTTACAGGCAACTTTGTATTTATTTTAACTAGGTACAATAGCTATTAAATAGTTAATAACTATTTAATAGCTACCTAGTTAAAATAATTACAAAATTACCTGTAAAATAAATCCTAACCTAAGTTATAATTAAACCTAACACTACACTATCAATAAATTAATTAAATAAATTACCTACAGTTAGCTAAACTAAAATACAATTAAATAAATTAATCTATAATACAAAAAAAACGGAATTAAGGTAAGAAAAATCTGATTGGCTGATTGAATCAGCCAATCAGATTGAAGTTCAATCCGATTGGCTGATCCAATCAGCCAATGGGATTTACCTTGCATTCTATTGGCTGATCGGAATAGTTGAAGAGGATGGCTCCGCGTCGGCTGGCTGGAAGATGGCTCCGCTCCGGATGAAGATAGAAGACCCCGCTTGGATGAAGACTTCTATCGGATGGAGGACCTCTTCTTGCCCCGCTTGGATGAAGACTTCTACCGGATGGAGGACATCTTGTTGCTCCGCTTAGATGAAGAATTCGTCTCGGCTGAGTGAAGACGACTCAAGGTAGGGAAAAAAACTACTTTCATTTATTTTGTTGCTGCCCTGTTTAGCTGTCAGCTTTGATTCAATCAAAAAGAGAGTTCTGTACTCCCCCTCCAAGTGCAGTGGAATGTTCCACTGTCACTTCCTTACAGAGCAGGAAGAGATGCAAACTTGCAGAGAGCAGTGTTTTAGCCACATTTTATTAAAGTAAGTTCTGCAACCATACGGCTAGATTTAGAGTTTGGCGTTAGCCGTCAAAAGCATTGTTAAGAGGTCCTAACGCTGCTTTTGACCGCCCGCTGGTATTTAGAGTCAGGCAGGAAAGGGTCTACCGCTCCCTTTCTTTCCGCGACTCGAGGCTACCGCAGATCCCCTTACGTCAATTGCGTATCCTATCTTTTCTATGGGATTTGCCTAATGCTGGTATTTAGAGTCTTAGAAGAAGTGAGCGGTAGACCCTCTACCGACAAGACTCCAGCCGCAAAAAAAAGTCAGTAGTTAAGAGCTTTATGGGCTAACGCTGGAATATAAAGCTCTTAACTACTGTGCTATAAAGTACACTAACACCCATAAACTACCTATGAACCCCTAAACCGAGGCCTCCCACATCGCAAACACTATAATAAAACATTTTTAACCCCTAATCTGCCGCTCCGGACACCGCCGCAACCTACATTATATCTATGAACCCCTAATCTGCTGTCCCTAACATCGCCAACACCTATATTATATTTATTACCCCCTAATCTGCCCCCCCCCAACCGTCGCCGCCACCTACCTACACTTATTAACTCCTAATCTGCCGACCGGACCTCGCCGCCACTATAATAAATGTATTAACCCCTAAACCACCGCACTCCCGCCTCGCAAACCCTATAATACATTTTATTAACCCCTAATCTGCCTCCCCCAACCGTCGCCGCCACCTACCTACACTTATTAACCCCTAATCTGCCGCCCCCAACGTCGCCGCTACTATAATAAAGTTATTAACCCCTAAACCTAAGTCTAACCCTAACCCTAACACCCCCCTAACTTAAATATAATTTAAATTAATCTAAATAAATTTACTATAATTAAATAAATGATTCCTATTTAAAACTAAATACTTACCTATAAAATAAACCCTAATATAGCTACAATATAACTAATAGTTACATTGTAGCTATTTTAGGATTTATATTTATTTTACAGGCAACTTTGTATTTATTTTAACTAGGTACAATAGCTATTAAATAGTTAATAACTATTTAATAGCTACCTAGTTAAAATAATAACAAAATTACCTGTAAAATAAATCCTAACCTAAGTTACAATTAAACCTAACACTACACTATCAATAAATTAATTAAATAAATTACCTACAGTTAGCTAAACTAAAATTCAATTAAATAAACCAATCTATAATACAAAACCCCCCCCCACTAAATTACAGAAATAAAAAAAAAATTTACAAGAAGTTTAAACTAATTACACCTAATCTACGCCTCCTATTAAAATAAAAAAGCCCCCAAAATAATAAAATGCCCTATCCTATTCTAAATTAAAAAGTAACCAGCTCTTTTACCAGCCCTTAAAAGGGCCTTTTGCGGGGCATTGCCCCAAAGTAATCAGCTCTTTTACCTGTAAATAAAAATAGAATACCCCCCCCAACATTACAACTCACCACCCACATACCCCTACTCTAACCCACCCAAACCCCCTTAAATAAACCTAACACTAACCCCCTGAAGATCTCCCTACCTTGAGTCGTCTTCACTCAGCCGAGCCGAATTCTTCATCCAAGCGAAGCAACAAGATGTCCTCCATCCGGTAGAAGTCTTCATCCAAGCGGGGCAAGAAGAGGTTCTCCATCCGGTAGAAGTCTTCATCCAAGCAGGGTCTTCTATCTTCATCCATCCGGAGCGGAGCCATCTTCCAGCCAGCCGACGCGGAGCCATCCTCTTCAACCGACGGACTAACGACGAATGACGGTTCCTTTAAGGGACGTCATCCAAGATGGCGTCACTGGAATTCTGATTGGCTGATAGGATTCTATCAGCCAATTGGAATTAAGGTAAGAAAAATCTGATTGGCTGATTGAATCAGCCAATCGGATTGACCTTGCATTCTATTGGCTGACCGGAATAGCCAATAGAATGCAAGGTCAATCCGATTGGCTGATTTGATCAGCCAATCGGATTGAACTTCAATCTGATTAGCTGATTCAATCAGCCAATCAGATTTTTCTTACCTTAATTCAGATTGGATGAAGATAGAAGACCCCGCTTGAATGAAGACTTCTATCGGATGGAGGACCTCTTCTTGCCCCGCTTGGATGAAGACTTCTTCCGGATGGAGGACATCTTGTTGCTCCGCTTGGATGAAGAATTCGTCTCGGCTGAGTGAAGACAACTCAAGGTAGGGAGATCTTCAGGGGGTTAGTGTTAGGTTTATTTAAGGGGGGTTTGGGTGGGTTAGAGTAGGGGTATGTGGGTGGTGGGTTTTAATGTTGGGGCAGGGGGCTTAGTGGTAGCCGTGTCCAGTTTGCGGGCATCCGTATACTCATCTGCCAAGCAAGCCGCTTCATGCAGGGAGGAGGGTTTACGGTCCCGAACCCACTCTCGAACTCCTGCGGGTAACTTGTCGAAGCAATGTTCCAACAGGAATAGCTGCAGCACCTCTTCCCCAGATACGGCTTGGCACCCCGCTATCCAGTGAGCTGCTGTGCGGTGCATCTTACATGCCCACTCAAGGTAGGAATCTCCAGCTAATTTAACAGCATCTCTGAACCGCCTCCGGTATGCCTCCGGTGTAACCGCATACCTGGAGAGCAGAGCCTCTTTTACAGTATTATAATCCCCGACTTCCTCATCTGGAATGGCCCGAAAAGCCTCTCTGGCCCGGCCGGATAATTTTCCGGATAATATCATGACCCAGTCCTCTGCAGGTACCTTGTGTAGTGTACATTGCCTCTCAAAATCCGCAAGGTACCCATCAATCTCTCCTTCTGTTTCCAGGAAGTTTTTAAAAGCTGCAAAATTTACTTTTCCCTTTTCCACTCGGGTTGCTGTGACTTGGGCTGCTGCAGCGCCGCTTTGGCGAAGTAGGTTGGCCTCCACAGCTGCTATGACCCGGTCGATAATTTCCGCAGATGGGTTGGGGCCATAATGTGCCAGTCTTATTTTAACTGCCCGATCAAAGCTTGCTTCTTCGGGGGTTCTGTCTGATATGCTGGGCCCATTGGTTCCTTCGGTCCCTGGTACTCCTTCCATCTTAGTCAGTATTGTAATAATCCCCCTCTTCCTGAGGTTACTGGCTTGTGTAGTTGCTCTTCTGGGCGATAAGGTTCATTCCGTCGCTTGCCACCAATTGTTACGGTACCAACAGTGTACCAAGGGTTAATACCAGATGAACAATGTCCTGCATAGGGAATCAGCAATTCATAACCCCAATCAGTTTCCCCCTCAACATGAGACCAGGCTCCACATTTCAGGTTTAAAACAGAATGTCATTTATTAAAGGCTAGATGCCTAGTATTTATACAGGTTTGACCCCAGATGGGGGGGGTTGAAAGACTGTTGTACATTAGATAAAAGGGGAAAACGCCCTTTGACATGATACAATAGAATTACATTACTTAACACTTTAAACACAAGACACTCTTGGCTTTCCTTATCACTTAGGCGTCTGCTCTCAGAGTGATTAAACAATGGAATGCTTATCACTAACTTGATCATAGCTGATGCCAGCAAACTTGTATTTAGAAAATAAAGTTAACGCTTTCAGTCCTGACCGAAGGGTCTGTCACAAGGTTTAATATAGTTATTATATTATATATATTAACCCTAATTATATTAGGGTTAATATAGTTAATATAGTTATTATATTATATATATATTAAGTATAATAACCCTATCTAACTGTAATACCCCTAACTAAATTCTTATTAAAATAAATCTAATTAATATTAATATTCGCCTAGATTTAGAGTTTGGCGTTAGCCGTCAAAACCAGCGTTAGGGGGTCCTAACGCTGGTTTTTACCGCCCGCTGGTATTTAGAGTCAGTCAGGAAAGGGTCTAACGCTCACTTTGCAGCCGCGACTTTTCCATATCGCAGATCCCCTTACGTCAATTGCGTATCCTATCTTTTCAATGGGATCTTTCTAACTGTTACAGTAGCATGTCACTAGACTACAGTTTATACACGATTTAACACATTATATACCATGTGCAGAGAATACTGTTACAGTAGCATGTGACTAGACTACAGTTTATACACGGTGTGACACATTATATACCATATGCAGAGAATACTGTTACAGTAGCATGTGACTAGACTACAGTTTATACAAGGTGTGACACATTATATACCATATGCAGAGAATACTGTTACAGTAGCATGTGACTAGACTACAGTTTATACACGATGTGACACATTATATACCGTGTGCAGAGAATACTGTTACAGTAGCATGTGACTAGACTACAGTTTATACACGATGTGACACATTATATACCCGTGTGCAGAGAATACTGTTACAGTAGCATGTGACTAGACTACAGTTTATACACGATGTGACACATTATATACCGTGTGCAGAGAATACTGTTACAGTAGCATGTGACTAGACTACAGTTTATACACGATGTGACACATTATATACCGTGTGCAGAGAATACTGTTACAGTAGCATGTGACTAGACTACAGTTTATACACGATGTGACACATTATATACCGTGTGCAGAGAATACTGTTACAGTAGCATGTGACTAGACTACAGTTTATACACGATGTGACACATTATATACCGTGTGCAGAGAATACTGTTACAGTAGCATGTGACTAGACTACAGTTTATACACGATGTGACACATTATATACCGTGTGCAGAGAATACTGTTACAGTAGCATGTGACTAGACTACAGTTTATACACGATGTGACACATTATATACCGTGTGCAGAGAATACTGTTACAGTAGCATGTGACTAGACTACAGTTTATACACGATGTGACACATTATATACCGTGTGCAGAGAATACTGTTACAGTAGCATGTGACTAGACTACAGTTTATACACGATGTGACACATTATATACCGTGTGCAGAGAATACTGTTACAGTAGCATGTGACTAGACTACAGTTTATACACGATGTGACACATTATATACCGTGTGCAGAGAATACTGTTACAGTAGCATGTGACTAGACTACAGTTTATACACGATGTGACACATTATATACCGTGTGCAGAGAATACTGTTACAGTAGCATGTGACTAGACTACAGTTTATACACGATGTGACACATTATATACCGTGTGCAGAGAATACTGTTACAGTAGCATGTGACTAGACTACAGTTTATACACGATGTGACACATTATATACCGTGTGCAGAGAATACTGTT
>NC_069504.1:2109063-2116563 GCF_027579735.1 Bombina bombina
ATTCTCTCTCATAACAGACCACAATCCCTTAGTCTGGCTTAACTGGGTCTCAGAAGACAATGGTAGATTGCTGTGGTGGAGTTTAGCCCTCCAACCCTATAACTTCACCATCAGCTACCGGCCCGGTAAGCAAAACGGGAATGCAGATGGATTGTCCCGGCAAACTGACATTCCTACCACCTCCTAGTCCGGTCATCCCCAAGTTGACCCGCCAAAGGGTCAAGCCGGGTCTGCTGGAGTGTCCCACCAGGAGGGAGCAGTGTGACAGACCCCTCTGTCAGTTCTGGAAGGGTTAACTTTGTTCAGCCTTGAGAAGCTATTTTCTAAAGACACATTTCCTGGCAGCAGCTATTGTTTACTGTAATTAAGTTTAAGTGATAAGCGTTCACATTGTTTAATCACCTCCAAAGTTCAGACTGCCAGGTGTGAAGAAGGACTCCATTGTTTTCTTGTGTTTAATTGCTTATCTGGTTAAGTAATGTAATTCTATTGTACCCTGTAAAAGGGCGTCTTCCCTCTATCTAATCTCTTCCAACCCCCCATCTAGTCTCCTAAGGGAGTTCTGCATAAATACTGGGCATATAGCTCTCAATAAATTCATTCTGTTTTTACCTTCAAGATGGAGCTTGATCTCATGTTTGGGGGGGAATTAGCTGTGTTATGTGTTGCCGATCCCATATTCAGGACATCTTTCATCAGGTATTAACCCTTGATATCCGTGTTATACCATAACACTGTATATGTGTGTAATAATCTATATAGTCTAATGTTGTATATGTGTGTAATAATCTATATAGTCTAATGCTGTATATGTGTGTAATAATCTATATAGTCTAATGCTGTATATGTGTGTGATAATCTATATAGTCGAATGCTGTATAGGTGGGTAATAATCTATATAGTGTAATGCGTATAGGTGGGTAATAATCTATATAGTCTAATGCTGTATAGGTGGGTAATAATTTATATAGTCTAATGCTGTATATGTGCGTGATAATCTATATAGTGTAATGCTGTATAGGTGCGTAATAATCTATTGTGACAGACCCCTCTGTCCTGGAACTATGTGGCTCTCCTGGTTAATTTGTGTGGATTCGTATGATTTCCTGCTCTATTCCCCGTTCATATTTGTTTTTTTTTAATCTCCCGAACACCGCTGAAACTGTCAACCTCCCTACGGATTATGGATTCGGGCATTATGTTTAAGTCACCCTGTGCCCATTACAGTACTAAAGGGGTTAACTCTCTCCTTGTTCATTTTTGAGAAACTGTATTTTCTGAGACAGGTTTCCTGGCATCAGCTATTGTTTACTGTAATTAGGTTTAAGTGATACGCTTTCACTAGTGATGTTGCGAACTGTTCGCCGGAGAACAGTTCCCGGCGATCTTAGCTTGTTCACGTTCGCCGCGGTGGGCGAACATATGCGATGTTCGATCCGCCCCCTATTCGTCATCATTGAGTTAACTTTGACCCTGTATCTCAGTCTGCAGACACATTTAAGCCAATCAGCAGCAGACACTCCCTCACAGACCCTCCCAGCTCCTGGGCAGCAGCCATTTTAGATTCATTACGATCCTGCATTCTTAGTGAGAGGAGTGATAGTGCTGCTGCTGCTGATTTTATAGGGTAATAGATAGCTAGGCTAGTGTATTTAGTGTCCACTACAGTCCTGAAGGACTCATCTAATCTCTGCTGTAAGGACAGCACCCCAAAAAGCCCTTTTTAGGGCTAGAACTTCAGCCCAAAAAGTCCTCTTTAGGGCTAGAACTTCAGTCGTTTTTTTTGTAATTGTATTTGCATTTGCCTGCCTGTCGGCTTGTGTGTGAGGCTCACAGCATATACTGTGATTAGTGCCACCACTGATATCTGCTTAACATTCTTGTAAATTTAAAAAAAAAAAAAACTTTTACATCATTTTGTTAGTGTAATCTAATTTCATTTTCTATCAGGCCTGTGTGTCAGGCTCACATCATATACTGTGATTAATTCTTCTGTGCCACCACTGATATCTGGTTAACATTTAGTTTAAATTAAAAAAAAACAAAAAACTTTTACATAATTTTGCTAGTGTAATCTAATTTCATTTTCCATCAGGCCTGTGTGTCAGGCCCACATCATATACTGTGATTAATAGCTCTGTTTTCCACCACTTATATCTGGTGTAACATTAGTGTAATTTTTTTAAAAAAAACTTTTACATCAGTCTTCTAGTGTTATTTAATTTTAGTTGCCAGGCCAGCCTGCCACTAGTGCCAGCCTGTGTGTCAGGCTACCAGCATATACTGTGCCTACTTCCATCCTCAGTGCCACCACTCCTATCTGTTGTAACATTAGTGTAACTTTAAAAAAAAAAAAAAACTTTTACATCAGTCTGCTAGTGTTATTTAATTGCAGTTGCCTGCCTGCCAGCATGTGTGCCAGGCCCACTTGCCAACTAGTGCCACGAATCATATTTGTTATAACAGTATTGTAAATATTTAAAATAAAAACGTTTTTGACTGTGAATCATCAGTCTGCTAGTGCAATTGAATTGCAGTTGCCTGCCTGCCAGCGTGTGTGCCAGGCCCACTTGCCAACTAGTGCCACCAATCATATTTGTTATAACAGTAGTGTCAATATTTTAAAAAAAACTTTTTTGACTGTGAAACATCAGTCAGCTAGTGTAATCTAATTGCGGTTGCCTGCCTGCCAGCGTGTGTGCCAGGCCCACTTGCCAACTAGTGCCACCAATTATATTTGTTATAACAGTAGTGTAAATATTAAAAAAAAAAAAAAAAAAAAAACTTTTGTTGACTGTGAAACATCAGTCTGCTACTCTAATCTAATTGAAGTTGCCTGCCTGCCAGCGTGTGTGCCAAGCTCCATTTGCCAAGTTAGTTGCACCACTCATTTGTTGTAACAGTAGTGTAAATATTTAAAACAACTTTTTTGACTGTGAAACATCAGTCAGCTAGTGCAATCTAATTGCAGTTGCCTGCCTGCCAGCGTGTGTGCCAGTCCCACTTGCCAACTAGTGCCACCACTTATATCTGTTGTAACAGTAGTGTCAATATTTAATAAAAAAACTTTTTTGACTGTGAAACATCAGTCTACTATTGTAATCTAATTGAAGTTGCCTGCCTGCCTGCCTGCCAGCGTGTGTACCAGGCCCACTTTCCAAGTTGGTGGCACCACTCATATTTGTTGTAACAGTACTTTTAATATTTAAAAAATAAACATTTTTGACTTTGAAACATCAGTCTGCTTTTTTGTGTCAGGCTCACAGCGTATACTGTGCCCACTTGCCCAGTGCCACCACTCATAATTTGTTTAATAGTAGTATAAGTGTACATTTAAAAAAAATGACAGGCAGAGGCAGGCCACCCCGCAGGTGGTGCTGTGATTCCCTTAGACCCTACAACTATGCACAGTGTTCAGAGGCCACGTGCCATGGACGCGAAAAGTTCTGAGGAGGACCTAGTTGAATGGCTAACACAGGACACCCAGTCTTCTACAGCTTCCGCTCCTAAACTTGACACACCATTCACCTCCAGCTTAGCTTCGGGCACCTCTCGTGACCAGTGCCACTCGCCCGCCTGCTGCCACCACCAACACTAGCACCACAGCCGCTTCACTTGATCTGTCAGTGTTATTGACACATCAGTTGGAAGAAATGAGTGATGCGCAACCATCATTGACAGAGGATGTAGATAACAGTGATATGTCTCAGTCAGGCAGCATTACAGACATGGACATACTGTGTGATGATGATGATGATGTTGTACCCGCTGCTGCTTCCTTTGTTGATTTGTCAGATACAAGTGAAGCGGTTGATGATGATGTGTCCGTGGATGTCACGTGGGTGCCCGCTAGAAGAGAAGAAGAAGATGGGGAAAGTTCAGATGGGGAGACAGAGAGAAGGAGGAGACGAGTTAGAAGCAGGGGGAGGTTGTCGCAAGGAGCTAGTGGCACAGTCAGACAGCATGCATCGGCACCCGGGGTCAGCCAGACAGCACACCAATCAACGCATGCTGTTGACACCACCAGAATGCCGTCATCACAGAGCTCAGCAGTGTGGCATTTTTTTTGTGTGTCTGCCTCTGAGAACAGCGATGCCATTTGCAACCTGTGCCAAAAGAAACTGAGTCGTGGGAAGTCCAACACCCACCTAGGTACAACTGCTTTGCAAAGGCACATGGTCTCACATCACAAACGCCGATGGGAAGAACACATGAGTAGAAGCAGCACACAAACTCAAAGCCACCATCCTCCTCCTGGTCCAGCATCTTCAGCCACGTCAACCACTGCTGTCCTCCTTGCCCCCTCTCAACCATCCTCCACTCAGTCTCTCTTACGTAGCAGTTCCTGGTCATCTGCCCACAGTCAGGTGTCTGTCAAGGACATGTTTGAGTGTAAGAAGCCAATTTCCCAAAGTCACCCCCTTGCCCGGCGTCTGACAGCTGGCTTGTCTGAACTCTTAGCCCGCCAGCTTTTACCATACAAGCTGGTGGAGTCTGAGGCGTTCAAAAAAATTGTTGCTATTGGGACACCGCAGTGGAAGGTACCCGGCCGAAATTTCTTTTCACAAAAGGTAATCCACAACCTGTACTCGATTGTGCAAAAGGAAGTAATGGCATGTCTGGCACACAGCGTTGGGGCAAGGGTCCATCTGACCACTGATAGCTGGTCTGCAAAGCATGGTCAGGGCAGGTATATCACCTACACTGCGCATTGGGTAAACCTGCTGACGGCTGACAAGCATGGAATGCGTGGCTCTGCAGAGGAGTTGGTGACACCGCCACGACTTGCAGGCAGGCCTGCTGCTACCTCCTCTACTCCTCCTACTCCATCCTCTTCCATAACCTCTTCCTTGGCTGAGTCCTCTTCTGCTGCTGCGTCTTGCTCCACATCAACGGCACCCCCCCAGCTCCTCAGGTACTATTCAACATCCCGGATACAGCAGTGTCACGCCGTCTTGGGGTTGACTTGCCTGAAAGCAGAGAGTCGCACCGCACCAGCACTCCTGTCTGCCCTGAATGCACAGACATATCAGTGGCTGACTCCGCACCAACTGTAGATTGGCAAAGTTGTTTCTGACAATGGAAGTAATTTGGTGGCGGCATTGAAATTCGGCAAGTTGACACATGTGCCGTGCATGGCACATGTGTGTAATCTGATTGTACAACGCTTTGTGCATAAGTACCCAGGCTTACAGGACATCCTGAAGCAGGCCAGGAAGGTGTGTGGCCATTTCAGGCGTTCCTACACGGCCATGGCGCACTTGTCAGATATCCAGCGTCGAAACAACCTGCCAGTGAGGTGGTTGATTTGCGACAGCCCGACACGGTGGATTTCAACACTCCTAATGTTCAACCGCCTGCTACAACAAGAAAAAGCTGTTAACGAGTATTTGTATGACCGGGGTGCTAGGACAGCCTCTGGGGAGCTGGGGATTTTTTTGCCACGTTACTGGATGCTCATGGGCAATGCCTGTAGGCTTATGCGTCCTTTTGAGGAGGTGACCAACCTAGTGAGTCGCACCGAAGGCACCATCAGCGACATCATACCATTTGTTTTCTTCCTGAAGGGTGCCCTGCGAAGAGTGCTGGATCAGGCCGTAGATGAGCGTGAAGAAGAAGAGTTGTGGTCTCCATGACCACCAGAAACAGCCTTATCAGCATCACTTGCTGGACCAGCGGCAACGCAGGAAGAGGATTGTGAGGAAGAGGAGTCAGAGGAGGAGGAAGACCAACCACAACAGGCATCCCAGGGTGCTCGTTGTTGTCACCTATCTGGTACCCGCGGTGTTGTACATGGCTGGCAGGAAGAAGACACAAGTTAATAGGGAGGAGCTACAGCTGAGCTAGGACATGTGTGACACAAGTTAATAGGGAGGAGCTACAGCTGAGCTAGGGACATGTGTGACACAAGTTAATAGGGAGGAGCTACAGCTGAGCTAGGACATGTGTGACACAAGTTAATAGGGAGGAGCTACAGCTGAGCTAGGACATGTGTGACACAAGTTAATAGGGAGGAGCTACAGCTGAGCTAGGACATGTGTGACACAAGTTAATAGGGAGGAGCTACAGCTGAGCTAGGGACATGTGTGACACAAGTTAATAGGGAGGAGCTACAGCTGAGCTAGGGACATGTGTGACACAAGTTAATAGGGAGGAGCTACAGCTGAGCTGGGACATGTGTGACACAAGTTAATAGGGAGGAGCTACAGCTGAGCTAGGACATGTGTGACACAAGTTAATAGGGAGGAGCTACAGCTGAGCTAGGACATGTGTGACACAAGTTAATAGGGAGGAGCTAGAGCTGAGCTAGGGACATGTGTGACACAAGTTAATAGGGAGGAGCTACAGCTGAGCTAGGACATGTGTGACACAAGTTAATAGGGAGGAGCTACAGCTGAGCTAGGACATGTGTGACACAAGTTAATAGGGAGGAGCTACAGCTGAGCTAGGACATGTGTGACACAAGTTAATAGGGAGGAGCTACAGCTGAGCTAGGACATGTGTGACACAAGTTAATAGGGAGGAGCTACAGCTGAGCTGGGACATGTGTGACACAAGTTAATAGGGAGGAGCTACAGCTGAGCTAGGGACATGTGTGACACAAGTTAATAGGGAGGAGCTACAGCTGAGCTAGGACATGTGTGACACAAGTTAATAGGGAGGAGCTACAGCTGAGCTAGGGACATGTGTGACACAAGTTAATAGGGAGGAGCTACAGCTGAGCTAGGGACATGTGTGACACAAGTTAATAGGGAGGAGCTACAGCTGAGCTGGGACATGTGTGACACAAGTTAATAGGGAGGAGCTACAGCTGAGCTAGGGACATGTGTGACACAAGTTAATAGGGAGGAGCTACAGCTGAGCTAGGGACATGTGTGACACAAGTTAATAGGGAGGAGCTACAGCTGAGCTAGGGACATGTGTGACACAAGTTAATAGGGAGGAGCTACAGCTGAGCTAGGACATGTGTGACACAAGTTAATAGGGAGGAGCTACAGCTGAGCTAGGACATGTGTGACACAAGTTAATAGGGAGGAGCTACAGCTGAGCTAGGACATGTGTGACACAAGTTAATAGGGAGGAGCTACAGCTGAGCTAGGGACATGTGTGACACAAGTTAATAGGGAGGAGCTACAGCTGAGCTAGGACATGTGTGACACAAGTTAATAGGGAGGAGCTACAGCTGGTGACATGTGTGACACAAGTTAATAGGGAGGAGCTACAGCTGAGCTAGGGACATGTGTGACACAAGTTAATAGGGAGGAGCTACAGCTGAGCTAGGGACATGTGTGACACAAGTTAATAGGGAGGAGCTACAGCTGAGCTAGGACATGTGTGACACAAGTTAATAGGGAGGAGCTACAGCTGAGCTAGGACATGTGTGACACAAGTTAATAGGGAGGAGCTACAGCTGAGCTAGGACATGTGTGACACAAGTTAATAGGGAGGAGCTACAGCTGAGCTAGGGACATGTGTGACACAAGTTAATAGGGAGGAGCT